>NC_056747.1:645943354-646205854 GCF_019279795.1 Protopterus annectens
TCTTAGGCATGGGGCCTTGAACTGTAGACTGATGTACAGTCTTCTTAGGTTTTAAAGGAGTTTTAAGCTTAGCATAGGATTTAATGGTGAGTGTAGTCGGTCTGAAGACACCTTCTGCAACCGAAGGTGTTTCCACTGCACCGGGGTCTACTTCTGCTCCGGTGTCGGAAGATGGCTGCGTCGGCCTAGTAGACTCCTCTTGAAAATCCGCAGCTGTCTGGGGTTCCAGTTCTGCGGTCGTCAGGGGCTGCGTAGGCGCCTCACTGAAAACCGGAGAACCGGCGACAAGCCCAGCAGAGGCCTCGGAGTCTGGCTTGTTCCTAGGCTGCCTGTCCTTATCCTTGCATTTTTTTATGTATGCCGGTCGTCGGCTGCTCCGACGGCATGATATAATTAAATTTCCTACCAAAGTAATGTCGTGCGAAGTCAAAATGGCGTTTGATAGTTCGTTTACTAAACCTAGCACAAAACCGACAACCTGTAACGTCGTGGTCTGGGCCTAGGCAAGGAATACAATAAGAATGGAAGTCCTTATGAGGTATTTGCTTCCCACAAGAAATGCAATTGTTAACTTTTTCTGACATCGGACTGAGGCAAGAAAAGTTTCCCCAACGGGGTACTTAGCTTTATTGAAGACTTCGGACTGAAATTCGAATCGAAAATCTCAGGTGTCGGCCGACCTGCACTTGCGAACTGCTTCTGCTTCGGGCACCGCGCGACAAGAAAGACTGAAGAGAATGGCGTCGGGTGCCTCTTATATACCCCTGGAGCACTGACGTCAGGATAGAAGCGACAGCAACCGACGCCAGACCAAGACTTTGGAATTCAGGCCGACTGCGGGACCGCCTGACGGCAGGATAACCCAAGTGTGATGACTGCAGCAGGGTAACACGATGAACATCAAACAGGGCAGGAGTCGTTCAAGTGAGAGGGCTCCAGACAGTTAAAGCACTCCCTGTGGGCATCAGACAGTGGGATCCTGTGCCTACAGGAAGTGCATTTCTTGAAACCTAAAGGATTAAACTTGGACTCCATAACAGCAGAAAAGGGAGAGAGGAAAGGAAATTTTTTTTTTTGTGAAGGAAAAGAAATGAACGGAGAAGGCGAGAAAACTAAGTCAGAAAGAAACTCGGTTAGCAGACAGAAAGGAAGGAATGGAGAACAGCTAAATACGAGATGGGTAGGAGAGAAAATGACAGGAAAGAAACCAGGCAGTAGTAATTTTAACTCACTTGTGTAGAAAACTCTGAGAAACTGGAGGAGCTCTGAAGTAAAGAAAATCCTGAGCTTACTCTATGAGAAGGAAACGAGATCTGAGGCAGAATGGGTGAATGAGGCATTATGGGTAGGATGGGAGGAGCTTGACTTCAATCTCTCAGCTTGGAAAGCGTCAGAGCCTGATCCAAGGGTTGGATCAAAGACCCACACATTGTGGAAGAGTGACAGTGACATCAGATCATGGTTTTAAAATAATTTTCCTGAAAGAGGAAAGTGATACACCACCACAAATAGAAAATGGAAGATTTTTCCTCCAAAGGGAACTTATCTGCTGAGAAAAAGAACAGTACAAGCCAACCATCGATCCTTGAAAGCTACAGAGGAGTGCACTCTTCATCAGAAGTAAAACTCTGAAGTGCTTTGCACCCAAACTTGCCTTTCAGTCAGCTCGGTTTGAGCCGCCTGACAATCTTTGTGCATGCTTTGGAAGCTGGCCAGCTGTTATACCCTTGCCAGGATAAAACCCATATAACTAAGGCTACTACAGCAGTGATCAATCTGATGAGCATCACTAAAAAATACAGGGGGGAGGCACATGAGAATGCCTTTGTTTTGGGAAATTCTTGTTTTATTTCTGCATTATCACTGGCACACTTATACTTAGTGTGCTTAGTGTGAACAGTAAAGCAAGAATTCACTAATGCACCACCCTCAGCTCACACAGGGGCATATGCTGAAGCTAGTATATTGATTTTATTGCTCTGTTGTGATGCCATAGCACATATGTCCGGGAAGCATTTGAGGAAATATCTTTCAAATCCACATGACAGGATCTGCAAACACTTCACCAAAAATGGGCCTGCATAGATCGATCATGACATGCTGAATCACTTGGATAGTTGAAGGAGACAGGATGATGGACAGAGAGGCTAAAAAAGTAGAAATTGGAAGCATTTTGATTGGACGGGCCTCCTTAAAAATATTATTTAAAAAAAAGTGTCTGTCCTTGATGTGCAGTGTTTAGCTTAAAAGAAAAGCAGATTTGAAATATCCATCTACTTATAAGTGAACTGAAGACTGAATGTAATGGCAGATGTCAACACTGGCTCCATGACACAAATGAGGATACTGCATTCGTGGCACTTCTAAACACGATGAGATAGGAATAATACTATCAAAACAAACTGACATTTGAAATAAGAAAAACTAACCACACACGCGGGCGCACACACACACACACACACACACACACACACACACACACACACACACACACACACACACACACACACACACACACACTCACACTCACACACATGTTCCTGATATGTACTCTAAATAAAATCACTTTAGTGAAAAGAAAGCAGAAAATATACAAGATAACACAATTTCAATCTTTAATTACTAAACAAAGAAATCACATATTAATGACTGCATATTGCAGTGTAGATCACTATACTAGGCCCTGTACTTTTAACATATTTATTGATGATCTCTACAATTTACAAAAATGTTACCCATTTCAATATTCTGATGACTCGATCCTTATCTGTTCAGCCAAGTCTCTCTCTCTCTCTCTCTCTAAACTCCATGACCTTAAATAATACTTTTTATTGATTGAAACATAGCTAAAAATTCACAACTACTTCTAAACCCTAAAAAAATGCAATTACTGTTTTTCGCCCCACAACATATCCCTACCAAAACAAAACTATTGGCTATTGTCTCTGCCAACACCACAATGACAGGAAAAGTAAACCACACAAAATTACCGGGTGTCGTCACAGATGACAGTTGAAGTTCAATCACCATGCATCACAAGTGGATAAAAAAAATCATCAAAAACTAGGTAGACTACACAGAGTAAAAACCTACCTCATTGACACAGCTAGAAAATATACAGCCTCTACCTTCTTACTGCCATCTGTGCAACATGCTGCCCCATTCTCCACAATGTCCAAACCTGAGCAATGTTATAATAAAGTAGCCACATTTGCAGTAAACTATAATAACAGAATACATCACTGCCTTCAGAGAATTAAACTGATTAGAACTACCAAATCACCAAGCTCTTTCACAGCTAACTACAATGCAAAGACTTCTCTATAAGCAGAAAATTGCCCAGCCCATAACAACTTAATACAGCACTACTCCTCCAATAGAATTCTACACTCTAGAGAAAAATTGCAAACCAAGTAATGTAATACTGCAGGTGATACTCTATATTCAAAATACTGTAGCTAAACTAGAGAACCACATCCCACTACCACTGAACTCCATTCAGAATACCAACTTATTTAAAACACATCTAAAACTTCACCTATCCGATCAATGGATCTGCTCCTCTACATGTCCAGGATAAGTGCCACTGCTATTTTCAGCTTGCTATATAATCAAAACATTTATCTTCATTCAGAATCCTATACCCCACAACCAGTTTTCATCAGTACTGAATAGTTGTACTAGCATCTCCCAGCTATAAAAATTATTTTGTGACATTGCTCATCCTCTGCCTCTACACTTCTGATATAATCCTTATGATAACCATATATTTAATCGTCTCTGAAGTGAAAGTTATGTACTTACCATGATGCTAGATCTGTGTTGTCTAATTCCATCCCTCCTCAATGAATGGGTCTTCAGATCTGACCTCAGATCCAAAGTCGGATGCTTTTAGACTTCGGCAACTCATGTGCCTTCCTTTATCCAAAATCCTTTCCTGTCCCTCCTTTCCAGAAACAGGGCAGCTTTTGGTTCAGGTATCCTGCAGAACAGCTTTCTATGAGACTACTCATAGTTAAGTAGCTCGGGACTCTGTCCCATTCATTAAGGGACAAATGGAACAGACATCAGACATGAAAGTTATGTACTTATTAACGATAGATCTGTGTTGTCTGATTACATCCTTCCTGTACCACCACCCCCATTCCCCCCTTCCATTTCATGGAAGTTGTTTTTTTTTATGTGCTTCTGATATGATAGTATGACCTGCCCTTTGACCATGGTATTGTACTCTCTCAACTCCAAAACAGTATATTGGAGGTTGGTTACTTTGTTCTTTCTACTATTGTTCTGTCATGAGGTCACTGGCAAACTCGATCTAAGGTAATCTTGGGGACAGGCGAGGATTACAGGTAAGGGGAGGAGCCTGTCGTGGATCCTGAAGTTTAAAAGTGGCAGAAGGCAGATCAAAGACCCATCCATTGAGGAAAGGACAGAACAGACAACATCAGATCCTGCTTTACACATCACCTCTTAACAACAGCATTAACATTTTCTGCCCAACCTAGTTCCTTCCCTCACCTTCATTTCTTTGAATTTCTACGCACTAATCACATGATCTATTATCTATCTGACAAACCAACTAGTACACCTCTTCAAATAATCACTGTTCAACATCTACTAATGCATAAGTATCTTTAATATTGTAATACTTGTCTCTACTTTCATATGAATGCAAACTAATTGGCAAATTTATGTGCAATTGTTAATGTATATTATTGTCTGTTCATGTATATTACCAATTGTCTGTTTGAAAATATTTGTAATATGTTGGAGCTTGTCTCCCTGTGCCACCACTGAAAAGGGTTTTTGACTAAACTCAGTCAGAAAAATCTGGCAAACAAAAGCAATATAAAATAATGTGTCACATTTAAGCCTGGCATTTGTCTAAATTCTTCATACTGGAGGGATATCTTAAACAGAACAAACATAAAAATGACAAGTAACAGATGCTACACCCTTCCAGTCTGACAGTTACCTGTTCACTGCACATGCTGCTCATTTCCATAGAGCTCAGAAATGCTTGGCATCCACTCCACTTTTTCCTGAGTGCTTGGCTTAAATCTAGTGCCAACCTAGCACCGATGAGCACTTTGAATTGAATTTTTGTACTTTTGAATTGTTGTACTTTTACAAATTATTTAAGAGTACTGCTGCTGTATTTTCAAAATGTTTGTTGTATTTTTCTGCACTTTCTCACTGTAAAGTGCCATTGCTTTTCAATGACCTTGTTACTTGTTTCTCTGCTTTCTAGTCATTTAGAAAGTGTGTGTTTCTAGTTAGTTTCACTGTCCTGTTAGTATTCACTTTGCGCTAAATGCAGTGTAGTTTTACATTAAGAAAACTAGAAACTGCATTCTAGTGGCAGTAGAAGGTAGCCTGGTTTGTCTGTTACAGGAATCACACATGAAGGCCTTAAATGAGATTTTTTTTTCCAATAGCCAGAGGGCTATTTAGTCTGTTTAGTTTTTTTTCTGTCTCTAAATCTGGCATATTTGCAAGAAGAGCAGCAATACCCAGTGGGTTTTATCAGTGCCCTGTATAGACACAGGCAACTAACCTTGACATTTCCCTATAAAACTACCTTTGAAACTTTCCCAGGCCTCAGTTGTGCAAACAGCAACTAGTCTGTGCAGTGACAAGCACTGCTCCATGAGTTGTGTATTAAACACTCCTACTTTTACTCTACACTCTTACATCAATCTTCCCTTTGGGAAGTTTACTACCCCTGGAAACTACCACATTGCTAACATACCCCTAAGATTAAACCCTGCAGTCAGGGATTTGGTGATACATGTAGACAGTAAGCTGGGCTTTGAACATAGTATGTCTATGGCAGTAAGGAAATCATTCTATGTTGCACAACTTATAAACAAGAGTATGGCATCTAGGTCCAAGAATGTCATCATTCTACTGTATTCAGCCCTCATCAGACCAATCACTAAACCCAAAATCCCCTTTGGTATGTACCTGACCAGACATATGCACACCAGGAACATCTATAGATGTTTCCTCACAATAAGAATACAGAGCAAAAGCAACATGTCCTATCCCTGTACTATGTTTCCTACAGACTGTTGAGGAGTGATCTATGCCTGGCATGCAAGACATCCTTGGAGATCACTCTGAAGGACCTTCTGCATATCCACAAACGAAGCATCAGAATTACCCAATCTAGGGACTTAAACCTTGCTTGCAACATAAATAGGATATGTTGGAGAGACAAGTATGCATCTCAGAGACTACCATTTCTCTGGAATAAGTTTCCCATCCAAGTGAAGCAGGGTTCTTCCCTAATACAATTCAAGTGTAACTAGGACAGTGGATGAGGAATCAAAAATTTAACCCTGGTCTGGCACCCATGACTCTAATTGATATAGGAAGCTTGTAAATGCTTCACCACCCAAGCCCTAGCCTACATATACCTCTTAAAATAACCTTAGGGTACTAAAACTTTCAGATGCATTTGAAATACATGGCTAGGCTTAGAAGGGCCCCTGTGGTCATTAGCTTAGTACGCATCTATGAATCTATAACATACACATATATAACTGTATATATGTATACATATATGTACACACACACACACACACACACACACACACACACACACACACACACACACACACACACACACACACACACACACACAGTGTGCGTCAGCTACCACACTCGGAGACAAGTGCTTCTTGGGACATGTCATATCATAGCAATCCAGATTACAAAGATATGCTCAGCCCCTATGCTTCCCAGATTCACCTCCATGCATCGAGTGATCAAATCCCATAAGACACAAAGAATCATTAACATACAGTTATAGACCTGCTCAACATAAAGTAAAAGCCATCTTCTTCTGCTGATGACACACAGGCCATCAAAAATAAAAGGGGAAAATAACAGGAAATACACACCCACTGCAGAAGGCATTCACACAAGAAAATTAATATGGTGAGCAAATACCTGATCTCAAAGTCCATCTGCAGAAATAACTTAAAAAAAATGTCAAGCTGCAAAAATTAAACTTACCTGGGAGGTTGGAGCTAGAATGTACCCAGTGCAAGGGCTCAGAAAGCCAGGTCCTGAACTGCACAGATGCCAAAGGAGGTCCAACTCCTAGAACTATGATCCAAGAAATATTGTTTGGTAAAGGTGTAAACCAATGACTTGAGTGTGTGTAGCACAAATGTCTGCACTGACCAGATTCCTGAAACAGGCACCAGAAACAGTCCCACCCCAGTGGCCATTGAAATTAACATTTCTTTCTAACAGAGAGAGCCACTTAGTGGCAAAACACAATGCAATTAGCAATCTACTTGGACAGTGTTTACTTATACACTGCAAGTTCTTCCTTATCCAGAGCAAAGGAAATAAACAGCTGATATGTCTTCCTAAACTCATTCAGCCTTTTCAGACCTGCAGCTCATTCATCTCTAATACAATACAACAAGAAGGCTTGGGGTTTCATTTAGATGCTTTAATACATAGAAACACATCAGGATGGATAACAACATCATTAAATACAAACAAATTAGCTAACAGACAGACCTTACATTCATACATGCTTACACCTCAACAGTTAACTACGAAATGGCAGTCTAGCTTGCACGTGCTCAGTATTTATACACTTGTGCAAGCCCTTGGATAGCTTCTTAAAAGTATACACACACTTATTGATCTATCCTTCCTCTTAAAAAGACTGCCCTTTGAAAAAAACAATATTAGAGTTAGACATGCATTACTATATACATCAGAAACAAAACACAATGTTCACGTCCAAGTTGCTTCATATCGGCTACAGGGTTTAGAGATGCAACCATGTCTTGTAACATAACAGTTGTGACCAAATTTAGCAACAGGGACAGTCTGCGGTGCACAACTCATATCAGGAACTTCTGGATTCATCATAGTAACAGGAATGTCATCTGGAACTTCCTCAGGAATTGGAACACCAGACAACTCACTCAGAGATAAACAGTCTTTCTCACACACTATGTGCTGTGGTATAGGCTTGAACACCATTCTCAAATGTTCCCCATTTCGCCTAAAAATTACGCCTGATTCCAGAATGTACGATTGCAGCTCTGGACCAATATTCTTCATGACACCAATCTGATCATAACCTTTGGACGTCTGCATTCTTACCACTTCTCCTTCTCGTAATGGATTGAGCAGTTTACTGGTTTTATCATGTAGGACTTCTGGGTTAAATGCTTCTTCAACAGATTGGCTTTTACTAACCTGTTGTTCTTGATACAAGGAACCAACAATTGACTATTGATTCGTAATGCAGTTCTGGTTTATCTCGACAGATGTTTCTGAGCAGGTGAACCAACATGTTCATCACGTGGAACATTTCTGAGATTCAAGCGATTCAGGAAAACGTCACTATTATCTCATTTTTTACTTCTCCAGTAAATGTTTTGCACTTTGAAGTGCACGTTCCACCAAACTATTTGATTGCAAGTACTGTGGACTACTTGTGACATGAGTAAAGTACCATTCCTTAGCAAATCTTTTGAACTGTTGGCTTGTAAACCAAGTGCCACTGTCAGAAATAACTTTGTGCAGACTACCATGAACTGCAAAATCCGGAATCTGGTTTAGCAGACGTGGCTCCTTCTGTTGATGTGGCTTAGTAGTATTACACACTGAACAAGATAAAAGTGCTCTCTCAAGTGTTTTATGACATAGAAGGCCAGAATATTAGTTCTCTCACCCTTCTTTTGGTAATTCGATTTCTGGGTGACCATGATGCAAGACAGCAATGTTCTTTGGTTGCAAGGACTTTGGAACAATTAATTTTGGACCTTTCATAATGATACCTTTGTCCAATAAAAATCTCATCTCTGTGTAGAAAATAAGGTTGCACTTCTCGAGGTAAACTGGATTGCTTTGACAGCCATCCAGGACTGATAAAGTGGTTGGGCCTCTGTAAAACTGGATCTGCAGCTGTGTGATCTCTCAACTCATCAAGCCATGTGGAAGGAAAATTTCTTACTTCCATGACTTCAAAATCAAGATTCTCATTCTCATGCTGTGCTGTGGTGTTTCTGGGTGATCTGGATAATGTATCAGCAAGATAAAGAAGTTTGCCTTTCCTGTAGACAAGACTGAAATTATACATTTGCAATATGAGCACCATATGTTGCAGTTGGGCTGGAGCTGAATGTGTAGCCTTTCTCAGGATAGTGGCTAATGGTTGGTGTTTCGTTTCTATCTAGATACGTCTACCATAGACACAGTCATGGAACTTCGAACATGTAAACACAATTGCCAAAAGCTCTTTCCCTCGATCTGGGCATACTGCATTTCAGTTTGGGTAAGAGTTCTCAATGCATAGGCAACAGGTTGATTCTCTTGTAGAATGACTGCACCAAGACAAAATTTCGAAACATCACAGGAAAGTGTAACTGATTTGTGAACATCATAGTATCTGAGAGTTGGTGGACTTGGAATTCTCTGTTTCAGGACATCAAATGCTCTTTGGCATTGCTCTAACCAAGATTAGGATGCATCTTTACTTGTCAGCTTTCTGAGTGGTGCTGATATTTGGCTCAAGTCTGGAATTAACTTGCCTAGGTAGTTAACCATGCCAAGAAAACGTTGCAGGGCTTGAACATTGTCTGGAGCTGGCATCTCGAGAATGGCTGTTTGCTATGAAGGGTCTGGTCGTAAACCTGTGCTCGTAAATAAATAACCAACATAAGCAACTTCTTGTAGCCTGAATTTGCATTTGTGTGGATTGAGCTTCACTTGATGTGCCCTTTCTAGAACTTTTCTGAGGTTTCTGTCATATTCTGCTTCATCGTGACCTCCTACCAGTATGTTGTCTACTATAATAGCACAAGGATACCCAGAAAAAATTTGCTCCATTGCATGGTGAAAGATTTCACTTGCAGAATTTATCCCAAATAGCATGCTCAGAAATTGTACCTGCCAGACAGAGTACTGAAAGTAGTGGGCAATGATGATTTCTTGTCAAGCTGAATTTGCCAAAAATGAACTCTGAGTCTAGGACAATAAAAATAGCGGCATTTGGCATCAAGGCTGCAATTTTTTTGATTGTGCGCATTGGATGATGAGGTCTTTTTAGTGCTTTGTTCAAATCTCATGAATCAATACATATTTTGATATCATCTGAATTTTTCTTATAAGCTACCACCATGGAAGATACCCATTCATTTGGTGTTGCAACTGCTCAAATCACACCTTGTCGCACCACTTTACCTAACTTGGCTTTGACTCTGTCCTGCGTGGCTATTGGAACTTTACGTGCTGGCCTGATAACTGGACTGATCTCTGGGTCTAACTTCATGGAGTACACAACTGGAAGCTTGTCTAGTTTGTCTTCAAAAAAATTTGCAGAGGTACAAAAAAATGTGCTGGGCAAAATTAGAGTAGTGATCTTTTAAGCTAACATGGTGGACTTCCTTATTAAATGAAAGCAGTCACACTTTCAAACCATCTCTGAGTCCTAATAATGACTGGATGTGCCTGCCTCTTAACCACATAAAACAACAAGTTGTAGCTTTTTCCAGCAGGGTAACATGAAAGCATTGTTGAGCTTTCTGTTTGAATTTCTTCACCTCCATAAGCAACAAGCTTTGCACACCTTGCCAAATCAAGCCTTTCACTTTTATACTCACAAGCAAATGTTTCTGCTGACATAACATTGCACTTGGAACCTGTATCAACTTTGAGCTCTGTGGGTTTGCCATTTATCTGAACAGTGCAAAATACTTCATTCGTTGCCCTTAAATCTACTGCACTGTCCATTTCATGAAGCACTGACACACCATCAACATAAAGAGTAGAACTGCCACTGTCTAACTGATCAACTCGTTTCTTGAAATGTTCCCTTTTAATAAAAGAATGTGGGCCTTTTGATTTACAAAATCTTTTGAAATTATTCCATTTATTGCATTTGTGGCATTCCTGACCAAAAGCTAAACATTGTTTCATTTTAGATTCATGACTTCTACCACAATTACGACAATTGGCAATGAAAATGGGTTGGGGCCCATGCTTTGAGTTTACTGACTCACTCTTGTGCTTTTCTGAGACTGTGCAATTTGCAGACTTTGCCTTAGGGGCTTAGAACTTACTAGAAAGATCTAGGGTTTACCAGTGAGTGCTGCAGGGGTTACAGTTGCTGCCATGTGCTTGGGCTTGTTTCTCGTAACCACGTGCTGCATACTATCAGCATGAGCTTTATCACTGTGCCTTCTAGAGCTATTCTCATTTGTAAGCATATTTGTGTGCTTTTCTGTGAGCTCATATCTTACAAATCTCAATGGCCTTATTTAAAGTTAAATCACTGTCACGAAGCAAAATCTCTCTCACAACATCATCTTTTATGCCACACACAAGTCTGTCCTTTATCAACTCAACCCCTAAGTCACCAAATCTGCACATTTTAGCTTTGTTTCTCAGGTCAGTTATATATGTTGCAAAAGTTTTGCCAGGCTTTTGATACCTTGTTTACATAAAATAAGTGCCTTTCCATTGTAACATTTGTCTGGGGGGGTTACACATTTGTCTAAATTTATGTTTTAAGCACTCAGGGTCCTCCCTTGACTCAGCTGGCACAACAATATGATGGTTTTCCTCCTCTCCTGTATAGACAGCAAGTGCATACACAAATGAGCATTCCCTTTCTATGGCTTCTGACACAGCTACATTAAGTAGAACAAATGCCTTTGTATGGTCACCTTTATCAGAAAATCCAGACTGTATGAAAATGTCGTGCTCTTGCTCAAACACTCTCCAGTTCTCAGGAATATTACTGTCAAACACAAGTGTACTGGGTTTTCAAAATCCATCTGACATGCTCACAAAGTATACACAAACACACTGAAAATATGGCTCTTGTAAATGTATGAACAAACTGTTCTGTGAGCTTGTAATAACATTCAAATGCACAATAAACTCTTCTAAATACTTTATTTTGCGAAATATGCTCTGTAATGGTTGTACTCTGTGAAACAGCTTTACTGTAACACTGCACAAACAAACATGCAAACATTTTATATACTTCTGATAACTTGGATAGCTTTGCTTAATATGAATAATACAGATGTGCAAAGCATGTACTAAAAAATGCAGTAATTTCCCCTTATTTTATTCATTTTATCCAATTCGGATTTTATTTCAAATGTTTTCTGTAGTAATTTGAATATTTTTATCAATAATGTACATATCTGTTTATGCAAATATCATTTAGAATGTTCTGTATGCCTCGTTTCATATTATGCAAACAAGAAATAGTGCTGAGCAAGTTTTAATATTTGAAATTTGTTTCTGACCTGTTTTGTGAAGTATGCACATTTTAGAGATGATCTGCTCGTGTATATTTCTCTAGCTCTAAGCAACTGCCTCTAGTCATTTTAGTCAAGCCGCTTCTAACTTCATGCCCTTTGGATATGCCAGTTCTGACTCCATGTCCTTTAGATATGCCTCTTCTGACACCATGTCCTTTTAGACATGCCACTTCTGACACCGTGTTGTTTGTTCGTCTATAATACATATAACAAGAAGGCTTGGGGTTTCGTTTAGATGCTTTAGTACATAGAAACACATCAGGATAGCTAACAGCATCATTAAATACGAACTAGTTAACAGACAGACCTTACATACATACAAGCTTACATCTCAACAGTTAACTACAAAATGTAGGTCTACCTTGCATGTGCTCAGTATTTACATGCTTATGCAAACCTTAGGATAGCTTCTTAAAGGTATATACACACACACATGTAGATCTACAAGACCTTTGCAGCCAAATGCATGAAGGGTGCATTCTCCCTTAAACTGCACCCTCAGAAAGAAAGAAAGAAAAAAAAAAGATGAATGGACTAGTTTAAGAACAATTCTGAGATCACTTTGTTCAGTCCTAACTGACACCCAATGCTTGTGAACAAACAAACAAACAAGATATTTTACAAATAAGGGCCTGCACCCCAAAGATCATATGGGTAGATGTGATGGACATGAAGAATGGCACTGTCCAAGAGATAGACCTCAGAGACACTGAACCATATGGTGGGATAGGCAAGCATGTTAATCATAAGGTTCCAGGAAAAAGACTCCTTTAATTGCAAGTTAGAGATGCATAACCTCTTTAAGAAACTACTTAACAAGCCATTGCTGAGGCACAGTTCTGATCTCCACAACAATGTGATGCACACAAATGCCTGAGCAATACACCTTAACGGTGGAATAACTAAATCACAAATTAATAAGATGAGTTGCAATCACCTACAAACTTGCCAAATGAAGTGGTACAGAATACCTCTCTTCCCAGAGAGCAAACATCTTCCATTTAGCAAAGTACATCTGATTTGTGCAAGGCTTTCTGGGACCTTCAGTCACTTCTGAGATTGGTGTAGGAAGATCTACCAGAACAGGATCAAGTGGAGCAGAAACACCCTGTGTTGCCATACAACAAGGCTTGGATGTTTGAACACAGTAGAAACAGCCCTGGCTTTTAACTCTATTCATAAAACATGAACAGTGAGAAACACTACCCTCAGCTAATACTGGTTTAGGTGAAACTCTTCCCGGGATCTCAACTGTTTTACATAAAGGAGAATCCCAGGTAGGCTCCCATAACCACAAAGAAGCATCTGTTGTCAGATTCTGCACTCGGTTTAGATGCAGGAATGGAAGGCTTAACCTGCTGCTGTTAATTATTTTGTATGGTATACCGGTCTGTATAAGGGTCTGACAACAACAACAACAACAACAAAAGATTCATGAGAGTATGATGGTTTTACAGTTACTTCTACTTTACTGCCCACTGAAGCACCCTCTGTTATAGGTATGCAAACAACACTATGAAGGCAGTGGCTGACATTAACATCTAAGAAGTGAAAAAAGTGTGCTTGCATACATTTCTGCAGCTTAAGCCACAATGCCTAAGCTATGATTTCTTGGGTCCTCCCTGTAAGGCAAAATGACCAGTATTAAAAAGAGTATGTAATGCCACCTAATAAAAAACAATCCTCTGTGTTGGAACCACAGTAACAGGAAGAGAACTTTTTATACTGACAGTCTTCCAGAGCTTGCAACAACACAAGGCCCCCCCCAAATTAAGGGCTGCTACCAAAAAGCTCCTTTAAAAAGGCCACCAAGTGTTATTCATCCAAGTCTTGGGACTGCTCGAAGCTTGAAAAAAAAGGGTTTGGACTACACTTTGTATCCAGGGAAGTAAATTTAAACTAAATTTAAAATACTCCACTTATCTTACCATTAAATCAGTTTTGTATGTGCTTCCTGTTGAACGTGTTCTGTATCTGTAGTTTTAACTGAAGGCATTTTTACAGTTGCAGTGCTTTATAGTATAGTATTTTCAAGTGGTTTCTGTGCTCTGTCTGCGTGTTTAAATCATTTTTCTGAGTGTTTTCTCATGTTATTACATTTTTACCATCTCGCTTCTGAATTGGAAGCTACAGCTACACATCGATTTGTGTTTTACAGTATCCATTGTTATTTCTCTAAGCTTTTGAATGGATTATAAGCACTGCTCATCTTATTCCGTGTTTTAATCACTTTTCAAACAGTATCTATTATTATTTTTCTGAACTCTAAAGTGGATTATTACCAATGCTCATTTAATTCTATGTTGTGTGGTAACTTTTCAAACTTAAAACAAAAAGCCAGCTTTCACCAGATGTGGGAAATGTAATTAGAGCTTGGGATCAGCCATCTTAGTCTTGGGACTGCTGGAAGATGGAAAACAAAACATTTTGACTACATTTTGCAGCCAGAGAAGTACATTTAAATCACACTTATAGGACTGCACCTATCTTACCATTTGAATCAGTTTTGTGCGTCTCCTATAGCAGTTCTGTATCTTAAGTTAAAGCTATTGAATGCGTTTTTACAACTATGGTGCTTTATTGTATAGGATTTTCAAGTGCTTTCTGTGCAGTGCCTAGGTGTTTAAATCATTTGAGTGGGGTCTCGTTTTATTACATTTTTATTCTCTCTCCTCTGAATCTAAAGCTAGAGCTATAAATCAATTTGGGTTTTACAGTATCCATTGTTATTTTTCTGAGCTCTTAAGTGGCTTATCAGCATTGCTCCTTGTTTTAGTCACTTTTCAAACAGTATCCACTGTTAACTTTATGACCTTTTAAGTGAATAATTAATACTGCTCATTTAATTCTGTGCTGTGGTAACTTTTGAAACTTAATACAAAAAACTAGCTTTAGCCAGTTGTGTGAATTGTAATTAGAGCTTGTGGTGATTAACCCTGCCCCGTTATTTTTTTTTCCAAAATCTCTTTATTTCAATTTTCTTTTATTCCAAATAATAACAACAATACAATAAGTCAAAAAAACAAATAAACAATACAAATACATATCTAAAGAAAACCGACAACAATCTCGTTCCGAGAAAATTGTATATATATATATATATATATATATATATATATATACACACACACTATATACACTAGAAGTCCATTACACAAGCAGTCAGCCATCTTAGTCCTGGGACTGCTGGAAGCTTGGAAATTTGAAAACAAAGCATTTGGACTACATTTTGTATACAAGAAAGAACATTTAAACTACAATAAAATACCGCACTTATCTTGCCATTTAAATCAGTTTTGTGTACTTCCTGTTGTATTTGTTTATCCGAAGTTAACACAATTGAAGGCATTTTTACAATTGCAGTGCTTTATAGTATAATATTTTCAAGCAGCTTCTGTGCTGTGCCGTGGTGTTTACAACATTTTAAATCATCAATGCTTCACTCCAGAGAAGCTCTCTTTTTCCTTAGAGAATGCTGACATCTGTGCGGTTACTGAGGCAAGGTTTAAAGCCACAGAGAGCACACCGACAATACAAAGTTATAATGCCTTCCACACATTTAGACCACCTGCTATTCAGACAGGGACTAAAGGTGGATGCGTCTCAATTTACATCAAAAATAAAAATGCTTCAAGGCTGGTCAAACAGGTTAATGCACTTGAGCTGCTCCATATACAAATCACCATAGGCAAAATCCAACACTTCCTTGTAAGCTATAGACAAGCCATCTATGACCCAGGAAACCCATACCATGTATTTAAACTTAACGGAAACACTCACCATACAACCCAATACCAAATTCAAGGGCAACTTTAATTCATAGGTTCATAGGTAGGTACTAAGCTATCAGCTCTAGGGCCCATACAAGCCTATCCAAAAAATGTACCCTGGCTTTCGCCACCCAAGAAAATTATTTTCCTGTGCCCCTGTCGAGCAGAGCCACAGAAGAGATCCCCGGGGTGAATTTCCCATTTCCCATCCAATCATCAACATTTTTCTTGACGAGTGCTAATGAGGAGCTCTGTTTGACATAGATAGGTAGTCTGTTCCAGAGTATGGAAAGTCTCTGGGACAGGAATCTATCACTCCAGCATGTTCTGTTTATTGTGGTGACAAGGTTAAGGTCCCTAGAGCGTGTAGCTCGGAGGGATTGGGATTTCTTTAGGTGGAGCATGTCCAACAGCTCTGGGTTTGACATAGCTTTGTATGTTAGGCAGAGATCGCCCCTGAGTAGGCGATATGCGATGGAGTAAAGCTGTAGTTTATTGAGACGGTCTGCATAGGGCATCTGTTTGAGGCCAGTAATCCTCTTTGTGAGGTATTTCTGTGGTCTTTCCAGTTGTTGTAGATGTCTTGTGAGGTACATACGAAAAGGGGCGTTGTACTCTATAATGGGTCTAATGAGTGATGAGTAGAGGGGAACAATGACCTCTTTTTTTCTGGATGAGAATCCTTTTGTGATGAGATGAGCCACGTAGAAGGATTTCCTGACCACTGTGGCGATGTGATTATCAAAGGAGAGACTACTGTCCACCTGTGTCCTAAGGTCTCATCACATTTTCGGCATTAAGCAGACTAACAGCTATGTGGTAGTTCATGGGTACAGAGTTTTTACCAAAGGGGATGACAATACACTTTGTGGTATTGAGCTTCAGGCCATGGCTTTAACACCAGGTATCTGTCTCAGTGAGGCCCTTTTGTAGTTTGTCCACATCGTTAGGAGTTTCTATTATGGCTACTAGTTTGCAGTCATCTGCAAACGTTGTTAGCCAAGGACCTTCTGTGTTGGCCTGCACTTCAGAGAAGTAGATACCAAACAGGAGAAGATCCAAGACTGAACCCTGTGGTACGCCACTTGTCTCTGGTCTGATGTCGGATTTGGAATCCGCTACTTTCACAGTGTGGGTTCTGTCCGTGAGCCAGATGGCAACCCATCTTGTGACATAGGGATTTATACCTAGTTTAGTGAGCTTATCTATAATTCCAGAGTGGGGGATGGTGTCGAAAGCCTTGGAGAGATCTAGATAATATGTGTGAACCATTTTACCCTCATCTATGGCTTTGGTGACTGCTTCAAAGAAGTCAATCAGGTTTAGGAGACATGATCTGCCTTTTACAAATCCAAACTGGGTAGGGTCCAGAGTTTGGAGATTACCAATGTCTTTGTTTATGAGTTCCACAATGATACGTTCCATGGCCTTGCAGACCAGGCTCGTCAGGCTAATGGGGTGGTAGTTCCCGGGGTTCATCGTGGCTCCCCCTTTGTGGAGTGGGATAACTGTCGCGATGCGCCATTCAGTGGGTACAAAGCCTGAGGTGAGGCTATGATTGGACATGGTACTTAGGTAGGGTGCCAGTTCATTCTGTAGTTCATTTAGAACACAGACTGGGATATTGTCAGGTCCCATGGATCCTGTGTTCTTGGCTTTGGCGAGTGTGTTTTTTACCTGTGCAGCCGTGATTATAGGAACTTTGCATTCTTCCGGTATAGAGATGGGCCCTCTAGGGGGTGAGAGGGGTGTAAAGTTAGTACTGAACCTATCTGCTAGGATGTTGGCAATATCAGTTGGTTCTGTATATTTAGTGCCATTATGCTGTAACTCAGAGCAGATCTGAGTGTTCCCATTTAGATTCTTGACATAGCTATAGAATGCTTTGTGGTTGTCTTTATAGTCAGTGGCAATTTTGTTTTCGTAACTAGCTTTGGAGGATTTTATGAGGGATCTCAGCTTCTTACTGAGGTTGACCAGGGAGTTCCTCCAGTCATGGGATTTTACTCTTTTTTGCAACAGTTTCTTTCTTGTGTTGTAGAGTTTGTTTATGGCAGAGGACCACCAGATTGGCTTCCTTTTTTTGGAGGATAACATCTTGGTTCTATTAGGGATAGCATGATCCATGCACTCGTGTAAGTGCTTATAAAGTGCATTTGTGTAGGATTCGGCAATCATACCTCTATTGTCCATCTGCATGGGTGTCATGAAGTTTGCCACTTCTGTCTTAAGAAGTGTGAAGTTGGCTTTTGAGAAGTTTTCTTACAATGGTTTCCCTAATTTGGGCTGGGGGTGGGATGTGGATGTCTAGGCTGATTAGCTTGTGGTCAGATCTGACCAATGAGGAATTGACCTCTGGTGTGGAACACCGGTTTCCCATGTTGGTAATGACTAGGTCTAGGATATTGCTGCCCCTGGTGGGGGTGTGAATAAGTTGATCCAAGGCGTTGGAATTTATGAATTCTAGAAAATGTTGAGCAAAAGAGTTGGTAAATGAGTAGTTTTCCCAGTTAATGGTGGGGTAGTTGAAATTGCCCATTATTAGGGTGTTGGGTTGTACCCTAATACTTTCCAGTGTATCAAGAAATGAGGAGTGTGAATCCTGGGGCATGGTGGGGGGTCTGTAGCAAGCTACAATTTGGATTGCGGTCTTGCCCAGAGTTAGTTGCACTTGGATAATCTCGGATGCATTATGCTGTGCAACTAGCCTGGAGGTGTGGATATCCTTAATGAATATGGACACGCCTCCGCCTTTAGTGCTTCTTTCTGGGTTAGGTGGCCGAAAGGTGTGGTATGAATTGAAGCCTGGTAATGCAGGGGTGCTCTCTGGAGCTTTGAACCAGGTCTCTGTCACTGCACAGATGTCAATGTTCTCCATTTTAAGGAGTGCCTGGAGTGAGTGCATTTTGAGGTTTAGACTTCTAGCATTGAGTAGCATTACCCTCAGATTTTGCTTGCTTGTACCTGTTACGGTGGTGAATTTCTCATTTGAACCTTGCCTAAAAAAGGCACTATAGGGGTGGTAGGAGCCTTAGCCAGTATCCGGAATCCTAAGGGCGACAAGTGCAGGGCCATCTCTGGCAAAGCATCGTGGACTGTCGATCATGTCGTCCCAGGCAGACAAATACTGGATCCCCTTAGAATGACACCAGAAGCTTAGCCAATTGTTGAAGTCAATCATTTTGTCCTTGTACTGTGGTATCATTCTGGGTGATGGCAGGATGCTACTCAGGGTTAGGGTCATACCTGCCTGGGATACAAGATCGGAGAGCTCCTCCATGTTTCTTTTCATGTAGTCCAGGGAGGTACGTCTCAGGTCATTCACACCAACATGGACAATGACAGTCATATTTGTACTTATTGTGGAGTGACCTGAGTGCATGCGTTATGTGGCGGATCCTGGCACCTGACAGGCAGTTGACAGTAACTTTCTCCTTGTTTAGTCTAGTGAGTGGAACATCAGTGTGCCTGACTATAGAGTCACCTATGACTAGAGTGTTAGGTACGTTGTTATGCCTTATGGGCTGTGGTTGACTGGCACACTGAGTTTCTGGGCTATGTGTCATTTGGGTTGTGTTGGGGGGTGGAGTTTGCTTGAGTTTATGCTTTGGATGTCCCTGATGCTTGGGCAGGTTTTTATTGAGAGCCTCTGCGAATGTAGGTGTGTGTTTTGTGTTTCTATGTGTGTGTTTTGGTGGTGTAGGTTTTGAGGGACTATGTGATGAGTGTGGTGTGGTGCAAGTGTTTACCTTCTCCTCTTGACTGTCTAGTCCAGTCTTGGGTGAAGAGAGCTTTGCTTCCAGTTTGGCTATATAAGTGCGTCTCTCACAGGTTGTAGTGTTGGGTGGTAGGAGGGGAGGGTTGTCTGTGTACATGAGGCAATTGCTGCATTGCCCCAAGATGCCCAGATTCATCAGATAGACAGGAGAAATCACTGGGAGCTGACCCTTAGACATGCCTGGATAAGTGCTTATTTATTAAGTACTAAAAACTGCTTTCCACTAAAGAAGTGAGGAAAGTTGAGTGCTGTAGTAATTTGCAGCATATGTAGTGCTTACAATGAGTTCTGAACAAGTGCTGAGTTCAAAGAAACAGATTTGAGTGCTGAAACTAGAAAACTGGCTAGTTATAAGAAAAAAAACTAAGCTAGAAGGCTTCCCTCCAACACAGAAGGGCTTGGGGGCTCAGAAGCCTACAGTCTATACCACTTAACAGGAAAGGCAGGAAACAAGCTTAATTTTTTTTTTCTGTTTCCCAGATGCTCTCTTTGTACACAGAAGGAGTGCCTGAAATCAGAATATGATCTCACTGCACTCAGTTGAGTGAGCAAATGAGATGGGCCCAGAAGGAGTAGCCAAACACAAATTTACAAGAGGGGCGGGCAGTTTCAATGCCACTAAGATTAACACCAAAACCAAAACAAAAACAGGGAGGATGGGTGGGACTAACTGAAGAGCAGAATGAAAACTTCCCATTCAGTTAATATTCCTGCAACACAGTTAAATCAATTTAAATAATGTATTATTTGAAAAAAAGTGCAGATAAAGGTACTTAAATTTTCTTATACGTCCAGCTGAATACAGCTAGATCTTAGCCGGCCAAAGCTGAGGTTTTTAAGCAGAAAATATTTCAAACTGTACCACTTAAATAGGCAAGGATAGGAAATCAAAGAATGTGGCTACCCCCACACCTGCAATTACAAACAAATAATAAAATTCAAGCAAGCACTGACTGAAGAGCAGAAAAACTTCCAGTTCAGTTAATATTCCTGCAACACAGTTAAATCAATTTAAATACTGTATTATTTGAAAAAAAGTGCAGATAAAGGAAGTTAAATTCTGTTATACGTCATTATTAACTGGGGATCCCATACCACACCAAATATACAGGTACAGATATTCCTGGATTTAGTAAACACAAACTTCCTGGACCAGACTGTCAGTACACCAACCAGGGGTGCAACCGTACTGGATCTGGTCCTCTCTAATAAGGGAAAGTGCTGCACACTCCCTAGTGTAATGTCTTCCCTGGTAAGGTCAGATCACAAAATGGTCTCCTTTGAAGCAAAAATAAAACCTGGACACCCAGCTAAACCTGGAAAATTCTAAGACTGACTTCCTGCTTTTAAGTGATAACCTGGCAAAATTTCAAGCTCCAAAAAAGCCTGAGAACACTGCTGTCTATGCAGAACTGTTCACAGAAACCCTGAACAAGCATGTTAATAGCTACACAGAGGTAGCTGTACCCACCAGGAAGAAGTACAGAACTAACTCAAAAACAAGCCATATTGGTGGAATCACAAAATCAATAGGCTGTATAACAGAAGGAAAAAAATCATGACAAAAATTAAGGAGTGCAGCACCTAGAAGGATAAAGGCATTCATCAAACCAAATAAACAATTCAGAGGACAAATAAAGTCTACCAAAGCCAAATTTGAGGTAAATCTGGCCGCATAGGTCAAGGAAAACCACAAGGCATTCTTTAGCTATGTCCACAACCTCAAAGGCAATACACAATTGTGTGCAGAGCTCATTGTAAATGGCACTACCTATACTGAGCCAGAAGACATAACAAACCTACTGGCCGATAAATTCAGTTTCAACTTTACCCCACTCTCCCCCTCAACCTTCCCTCTGGAAATACCATCAAATAAAGCTCCCCCTGCTGTCACTAGGAAACAGGTCCTTAATGCTCTCGCTAAGGATAAGAAAACTGCATCAATGGGCCCAGAAAATATCTCAGGATGCCATCTAAATAGCATGAAATATGACCTATGAGGCCCTCTGGAATTGCTATTTAACTGCAGCCTCCAAACAGGCTTCGTGCCTGATGAATGGAGGACAGCAACAGTCAACCCTCTGCAGAAAGGAGGGTCATCTACATACCCTAGAAACTACAGACCCATAAGTCTCACTAGTCTTACATGCAAAGCCATGGAAAAAATGATCATGGAAGTGATCAATAATGATACTGGACCCAACCCAGTATGGTTTTGTCAAGGATAGGTCATACGTACTCAACCTGGTGGACTTCTTTGAAAATGTCCCCACAGCAACAGAGGAGGGAAAAATGGTTCACACTGCCTACCTTGACCTGGCCAAAGCATTTGATACAGTACTCCACTCAGGCATTGTTGACAAACTCAAGAGGTTAGGTAAAACCTGAATGTTACCTAGTGGATAACCAACTGGCTCACAGACAGGAACCCAGGAAGTTAGAATTGGGGAGTCCACCTCTACAAAGATGCCAGTCTCAAGTGGAGTCCCTCAGGGATCAGTCCTTAGACTGCTCCTTTTTGGCATTTACTTCCCTGAAGTCAAGGCCACTGTCAATGGTCTCTAGCTGACTAAATTTGCAAATGATTGCAAATTAGGAGCTGTCATTGAATCCCACACAAACACAAATATTCTCTAGGAAGGGCTGACACAGATAAACTAGTGTCAGAGCCATGGATTAAAATAAAATACCAAGAAATGCATAACAGTACCTTTCTGGATGTCATCCATCCTGGTAACCATCATATTGACAACACACCCCTCAAAGTTGACCCAGTAGTCATGGACTTAGGGACACACACATACAGTAACCTAGCCTTTGACCATCATATGTCTACAGCAGTGAGGAAATCATTCTATGTTGAGCAACTTATAAACAAAGGTATGGCATCTAAATCCAAGGAGGTCATTGTTCTACTGTATTCGGCATTCGGCCCTCTCACTGAGTACAATGCTCCCTTTGGTATGTACCTAACCAGGCATATCCAACAACTGGAACATCCACTGCCTCACTAAAAGAATACAGGGCATAAGTAAAATGTCCTGTGAAGACCACCTTAAGGCCCTATCCCTGTAGTCTGTCTCCTACAGGCTGTTGAGGGGAGATCTATGGCTGGCATACAGGGCATTTTCAGACCCTACATCGATGGACCTCCTGGATATCTACAAAATAAAAAGCACCAGAATTACCATTCTAAAGACTTAAACCTTGCCTGTGATATAAATAGGACAAGCTGGAGAGACTGGTATTTACTCGGTCTCTGGAACAGGCTCCCCATCCATGTGAAGCAGAGTTTCTCCCTAACACAATTCAAATGCAACTTGGACAATTAGATGGGGAACAGGAAATTCATCCCTGGTTTGGCACTTGTGTCTCTAATGGACACAGACAACCTGTAAATGGTTCATCTCCCAAGCCCCTGCTTTTAAATATTTAATCTCGCAAGCACCTACTTACACTTATCAAATGCACCTGAACTTGTCAGGGATTAGGGATGCATGGCTAGGCTTAAAAGGTCCCTTGTGGTAATTAGAGTTGTAAACACCTATGATCCTATAAGCCTATTTCTGAGTGGAGAAGGTTTGTGAGCTGTCTACCCCTACTGTACATCTGGCCTTGAAAGCTCCTATCAAATTCAACTTCTGTACACCTGGCCCTAGAAGCTCCTCCAAGTCTTATTCTCTCTGCTCATTGTACTGGGTACTGGCAGGTGAAACTGGGAAGGCCCTCCCCTTAGACTGCTAGTGTACTTTGAAATTGTCTTAAATGTGTGTGAGTCAGTGTTGATCATTGCTGGCTTGTCTGCCTTTGAATAACATTAGAATTAGTTCCAGCTGGTTGTTAGATTTGTTTCTGACACATATTCACTTTTGGCTATCTAAAGTGTGTTTTTACATTAAGAACATTTGGACTCCAATTCTAGTGGTAGTAGAAAGGCATCATAGTCTGTCTGAGTTGGGTTACACTGAGGTAGGCTTAAATCAGAATTACTTGTAACTAACTGTTTTATTTGTTTTTGATACCATTACACTTTTGGCTAACAAATCTGTTTTTACATTAGAATTACAACTGCAATTCTAGTGGGAGTAGAAAGGTAACCTGGTCTGTTTGAGTTGGAAGCCACACAGTTAGGCTTAAAGTAAGAATTACTTATTGTAGCTACTAACTTGATTTAGTTCTGATACCTTTTAATTTCTAGGTAACTAAAGTGTGTTTTTACATTAAGAAGACTTGGCCAGTGATTCAAGTGGTAGAAGAAAGATAACCTGGTCTGTCCAAGTTGGGAAACACACAGGCAGACCTGAAGTGACAAATTACTTGTTACAGCTTGTTGGTACCTTTTCACTTTCGGCTAACCAAACCATGTTTTTACATTAGGAACACTGGGACTGCAACTGTGGCGACAACATAAATGTACCCTGCTCTGTCCAAGTTTAGAAACACACAGGGAGGCTTAAAGTGAGATTGTTTCATCAGCCAGAGGGCTTTTTATGGACTTAGCTTGATTTTAATCTGCACTTGACAGCTACTTTTGCTGTGCTTTTACATTAAGAAATTCTAGGACCATCCATCTTGTGGTAGAAGGTGTTTACCTGGTCTCTCTCAGTTGGGAAGCACTCCATGGTGCTCACAGGGTAGGTATTTATAGGCCAGAGGGCACAGGCATTATTGTTCAGCTTTTATCTATCTTCTATAAATCAGGTACTTTTTTGAGGTGTGGCCCTGTATAGCAGCAAACACTTAGATTGTAAAATTTACATATACAACTAGTATTTATGACTTTAACCAGTAATTCACAAAGTCTTTCTGTATAGCTAAGCTTAGGACAGCTAGTCAGTGCACCAAACAGCTTTAATACCAGATTGTAGCACTGTCTAACATCTAGCCTTAACCCTGGACACCACTCAATTGACCCCAGTAAAATCAAGTACTTATGCCATAATAGCCCAACCCTAACAGAGGTCCATCCAGCATGAATATGCAATTTCCTAATGTCTCTGTGGCCAGCTTGGTAGAGATGGGTATTCTGAGACAAAGTAGCAATTGTCTCATGTACTCAGAAACAACCTTTTAATCCTAAAATAAACTAACAGTATGCGAGTTGTACATACATATCTGCACTGAAGGCAAAAATCTTGCATATAAACAAGGTTGTTAAGAGCACACACACACACACACACACACACACACACACACACACACACACACACACACACACACACACACACACTGCTCACCGCACACATAGACCATCTTATACTGATACACTTAAAAGAAACTTTACTGAACTTCAAAGACATCTTAAGCCATCAAACAGCAACATATATCCTCCACAATCACTAAAACACACAACAGCAAAACTTAACACCACACACAAGCCTACACCCAATGATCCCCAAGAACAAGGCCCAAAAGACAAGCAAACATTTTACCTAGTACTCTTGTCATACAGGATTCTATTGTATGACACACAGATACACCTCAAAGCAGGCTGGACAAACAGAATATAATGGTTGGTTGCTTACTTGCAGCAATATCACATACGCACTCAAGTCACTGCACCAAAAGTGCCAATATGATTCTATCATAGTCCATGTGAGCATAAATGACCAGAAACATACCTCACTGAACTATAGGAAAAGAGACATTATAGGTCTGTCTGAATATGTGTAACAGACTTGTATGTGCCTTTCACTGAGCAGCACTCTACCTTCAAGCATGATGCCACAGTATGAACAGAAAATGATTGATTTTAATAATTCACTTACTTTCTAGTGTCACTCCAGGGGGATACAATATCTATCAACACAGGAGGACGTAGTTAATAGACTAAGTTGCTTTGCTATGGATGGTCTGCACCTGTCTCCCCTGGAGTTTCGGATATTGATGAAAACTTTATCCACCTCCTTACAGCCTTTTTAGGCAATGTCAAAAATTACTAAAGTACCAACATAGCAAAAAAAAAAAAAAAAAAGTCAAAGCAACGTTAAAATGCCATTGCACGGTGCTAGGAGCCCTAACAAGAAACTCCCTACATGCCCTCCTCACTCTGGAGTATGTGGGCATCTGTACGGTTACCAAGACTTTGCTTAAAGTTACAAAGTACTCTGGCAGAGGAAGGCTACAGTGCCTTCCACACATTTAGGCCAACAGCAGCAAAGATAGCAGCAAAAGATGGAGGTGTCTCGATCTACATAAGTAACAAATACAACTCCAGCTTGGTTAAACAGGATGTCGTCCTGGAGTTCACCCATGCCCAAAATTCCATAGACAAGTTTATTTACTTATTTATTTTATTTATTTATTTACATTTGTTGACTGGGAGAGTCTGACTGGACACAGGTCCGTTTTCAGCAGAGTTGCCTTACCATGTCCTGGCCAGCTACAGGTCACCCTCTCTGACCCACAAAGCTCAAAACTCTTACAATGACCTACTCACCATCCAACCAAATACTCTATTCATGGGAAAGTTTGATTATCCCTCTATAGACTGGAAAACAAACTGCCTCTAACTCACAGGTACAATGTTTCCTGGACTTTATCAACATGAACATCCTCTTGGACTAGACAGAGCGCACTCCCACCAGAGGATCAAATATACTGGGCCTAATACATGCCAATTCCCCTGTGTCACATCTCATTGGATAGGTTGGACCACAAAACTGTTTCCTTTGAAATAAAAATCAATCCGGAAAACCCAACTAAACCCACAACAGTTAGGAATTATTCTAAAGCAAACTACATGCTAATAAGTGATAGTTTGTCAAAATTCCTGGCTCCCCCAAACCTCGGCAACACAGCTACCTATGTAGAATTATTCAAAACCCTCTACAAATATGTGAATGGCTGCACTGAGACTGCTGTAACTACCGGAAGTAAGCCCATTTCTAACACCAAAACAAAAAGAAAAAAACATTGTGCCCAAAATCAGAGAGAGCAACTCTCACAGAGAGAAGAGCTCTCTGATTCAATTAAACAAAAAACTAAGAGGTCAAATAATGCTCAGCAAGGCCAGTTACAAGGTCAAGATAGTCTTCCAGGCTAAGGACAATCAAAAGGCCTTCTTCAGTTCTGTCAGGAACCTTTAAGGTAACACTCAGCATTGTGCAGAACTGGTCATAAATGGCACAACATTCAATGACCAGCGTGACATAGTGAATCTACTGGCTGATAAATTTACCACTAACTGTATTAATCGCTCCCCCCCCCCCGTAAAGTCCCTTCTAGCATATTCCCCCGACTATCAATTGGGAGCAGATTATGGTGGTGCTTGCTACGGCCAAAAACACTGACTGGATAGGTCCTGACAATATCTCTGGTTACCTCCTAAATACCCTACAGCAGGACTACTTGACAAACTTCAACTAAAGCCTCAAATCAGGTTATGTACCAGGTGAATGATGGCCTGCAATGTTCAGCTATCTTCATAAGGGTGGACCATCAACCGATGCCAGGAACTACGACCTATCAGTCTGACATATCTAATATGCATGGCCATGAAATTAATTATCACAGAAATGATTAGCAAGGATATTCACAACCTACACACACTAGACCCATCCCAGTTTGGCTTTGTTCCCTGGAAGGTCTTGCCTACTCAACCTGGCAGACTTCTTTGAGAGGGTCTCCAAGGCTATGGATGAGGGGATAACAGTGCATAATGCTTATCTTGAAATGGACAAGTTGTTCAATACAATACCCCACTTGGATATTATTGACAAACTCTCAGAACTAGGCATAAATCCTTAGATAACTAGATTGCTGGCTGGCTCAGACATAAGACCAAAGAAGTCAGGATTAGTGATACCACCTCTACCAGGAGACCGGTCACCAGTATCCCATGGCTCAGTGCTGGGCCCAACTCCTCTTTGGCATCCACTTCTTGGAAGTCAAGGTTAATGTCAAAGGCCTCTGGCTCACCAAGTTTGCAGAAGACTGTAAATTGGAAGCTATCATAGATTCCCCCATGACACTGCCATCCTACAAGACAGTTTAACACAAACAAATGACTGGTGCCAAAGCCATGGATTCAAACTCAACATGAAGAAATGAATTACAGTGCCCTTTGAGAAATCGTCCACCCAAGCTAATTTTTCCATTAATAAAATACCCTTAAGAGCTGACCCAGAAGTTAGGGATCTGAGAACATACATACACAGTAATCTGGCCTTCGATCAACACATAGCCATAATAATAAGAAAATAATTCTATGTTGCCCAACTCATAAGCAAGGGTGTGGCAGCCAGGTCCAAAGTAGCTATATTACCACTCTCCTCAGCCCTTATCAGACCAATCATTTAGTACAATGCCTCTTCTGGCACATATCTAACCAGGCACTTGCAACAGTTGGAATGCCCTTCACAGGTTACTCACTAGGAGAATCCAGGGTATGAATGCCCTGTCCTAAACAGATCACCTTAGGGCCCTATCTCTGTACTCTGTCGTCTACAGGCTACTGAGAGGCAACATATGCCTGGCATATAAGGCATCCTCAGATCCAGCTCTGATGGACCTCTTGCACATTCGCAAAACAAACAGCACCATAACCACTAGATCCAAGTTCCTTCTCTGGAGCAGAGAATGCTTAAATCAGATGCTTTCAAGGTGTAAAAATGGCATCTTTCATTCAGGGTCCCTGGGTGTGATGACCCAAAATTCCTTATCTTTCTTCCCTAAGTACTGTTCCAACCATTTCATTGGAGAAGCAAAGGTGCTCAAAAGTTTGAGTATTTTCCAAGGACAGGTCATCAGAAGGAGATTTATAGGGATGGGTGGTCTCATTATCCACAACTAGATACGAGGAGGTACAACTGCGAAAATTAACTTATAACAAAAATAAACGCACTACAGGAGGTGAAAACAAAGCGCCAGACTTCCAACCGTAAAAAATAGAATTTATTAAGTAACTGACAACAATGGCAAAACGCTTAACGAATCACCGCGTTTTTCATCTATTCCATACAGACTTCATCAGACCACAACTGTCTCAGAAATTTGAACTGCAGTATCTTCCAAATCCCATCGTAACTGGGGACTACAGGAAGAATCAGACTGACATCAGTCCCTGACTCCAATATAGGGTAGCTTAAGCTCATTCGATGACTGAGAATGACAAGATGGCTCTAGATGTTAGCTGATACAGCCCTGGAGCTTGGAGTGGCCCATGCTGGTGGAGGTATCTGGTCATAAGTGTCTTCAAATAGCAGTGAGTAGACATCAAATCATACTCCTTAAGGGTGTGTTCATATAACTATGGGGACAGATCTCAAAAACTGCCAAATGGCATAAGAATGCTTAACATGTGGGACACTTATGTGGGTTACCTAGTACTTAAAGACCTGCAGAAAACTCATCTTGCCTTGTTGACACTTTCCTTAATCTGGGGTGGACAGGAGTAGGAGTAGAATCCTCCTGTTTGAGATTCACCCTGCAATATTTTCTGAGGGTTGAAAGACTCACTCTGTGTGATCTTACCTAGTAAGATCAGACTCCAGCTGCTTCAAGGTGACAGGTGGGATACACTTCTCCTGTCCTTGCACTGTCAGCAGGTAACAGCATTATCTCCATGCCTTGCTAGTTGAGGGAGAGATGGCAGCATATGAGCAGTCAGAGACCACTTCAGGATCAACTTTATAAAGAAAGGCTTGGACCAATGCTTGTTCTCCTGATCGCTTACCTTCTTTCATCCTGTCCCCAAGATGACCACCCTCCAAATTTTTCATCTTCCTTGAAGTGATGTCAGTTTCGTGCTTATTATGCCTTCTTCTGCAGGCAGCTGTGCTGAAGAACTGGCACTTGTAAGTAATCTTCACAATCTGTACCCCTCTAGGGCCAGTAGGGTACCAGGGAGTGTGGAAAAGAAATTGTAAAAACACTTTAAAAGGTTTCTGTAACTTGAGCATAAAAGTAAGGAACTTTCAAGAAGGAGGTGTGTGCACCTCTAAGTTTGTGAGCCAAAGAAATTTCAAAATTGTACCAAAGTGAAGCACCAGAAG
Source organism: Protopterus annectens (assembly GCF_019279795.1). Lineage (NCBI taxonomy): Eukaryota > Metazoa > Chordata > Ceratodontiformes > Protopteridae > Protopterus > Protopterus annectens. The sequence continues at coordinate 645,973,218 of NC_056747.1, forward strand.
AAGCCATCCCAAGTTAACCACGGCAGAGCACCATCAAGCCAGATATTCATCATCTTCCAGCTGCCAGATTTTAAATTCCCTTAGCATGTTTATCCTACCAATGCTTACACAGAGTTTTCTGCATGCTTTCACTACTCATTCCAAGAAAATTCTTCCTATAACCACTTTGTCTATCCTCACATTCACTTTAAACTCGGGTCATTCTTTTATTATTCCCAAGCATTTTTATAGATACTTCTTATGACTAGTCCCATTATGTAATTTATCAGTTTTCTCTTCCTTCAGTGAGCACTCTGGTTTATCTTTATGAGACTGCAATGAAAGGGTCTGAACCATTATTGTTGTCCCCTTTATTGATTTTTCTTAAATTCATCTGTGGGTAGGTAGGGGTCTTCAGAACTGGATACTGTACTCCACAAACAAAAATTTGCCAATGTCTGCTAAATGTAGACAGAAACTACTAGAACGGTGCTTCAAAGGCAAAAAGTATGGTAACACTAAGGATAAAAAACAAAGGAAAGGCACAAAAAAAATTGTCCAGATTGACTTTTTGGCCTAATTTGTAATTCAGGTTATTTATCAAGACAAGTGGCAGTTAAATAAAAATGTTCCACAAACCAAGTACGAACTGAAATACTATCACAAAGAACAGAACTATTTAGCAAGTGAGAGCACAGACTGTTGTACTACTCAACCTGCAGACATAAAAAATCTGGACAAAAGCTCTTGAAAAGTAGGTACATCTTGCCAAAAATCTAGACAGCTAATTACTATCTGATTTGCATACATAAGAACACAACTCCGCAACTTCCAGTAGGAGTGTAGGATACAACCAATCAGAAATGCACTTAAATAATGCTATATATCAACAGAATAATCATGTTTTATTCAGATTAAGGTGCAATTATGACTGACTAGAAAGAGGGAGGGAAGGAGGAGATGTGGGGGCGTGACATGCATGCTAAGCAGGGAGGAAGAAAATGATAAAAGAGAGTGATGAATGGGTGAGGGTGAGGTGGAGAGGTATAAAATAGGAGGAGCAGTGAACATTCAAATCCTAGGATGAAAGGTGGAGTGTTGTGTGAGTTTATGTGATTCCAGTGCTATGGAAGCAATTTTTCCCCATATTACATCCACAAATAGCCTGAACTTCATTCTCAGACCATTAAGTGACATAAGGATTAGCTTACTTATGTTAACCAACTAAACCCTCTTGGCAAAGCCACAGATGCCACTCTTCAGGGGCAGTTTGAAAGTACTGTCAAATTAACTGACTTATTCGGACACAGTAGGCAAATGGGGAGTAAGATTGTCAAACCCAGGATTACAACATGACATAGTTCATAGCCTTAGGCTATTGTATTAAATTAACAAATAGCTCTTTCTCCTTGCCTGTTAATAATCTACTCCTGTGGCACCATCCAAAATTCATCTGACAGCCTATTAACCATAACCACCAAGAAATCATCCCTGGATTATTCTGTCACACTGAGCCAGCATATTATTCAGTTCTGCCTTCTAGTAATCAACATTAATTGCCAGCTGATGATTTTTATTGTGTTATATAAAGTTATTTGAACTCTTACTTGTAATTAAAATTGTTGTTTCTGTGGAGCTTTTCTCCCCGGGCCTCCACTGAAAACGGGCCCCCAAGCCCAGTGGACCTCCCTGGTAATCAACCTGAAATAAATAAATAATAAGCATGCACTGCCTTTCCTTTATATATACACACGGAATCCAGATTCCAACTCACAGTCACAGTATGCTAAGTTTCAGTTATGCCTATATCTACATCTCCTCCTAGAAGTGCAGCTTACACCAGACAAATTTTTCCAACAAATCTAGTATTATATACATAATTTTCTAACCAATGTGCATTTTAGAAGACAGCATTTGTTGTTGGAACACCAGGCTATGTCAGTTTCCAGTATCCGCTATTTTACATTTATTTTACAAATAATTTCTTTGCACTCCCTCAGGCAGTAATCATACTTATGGCATGTACTGTAGTTTAGCAGCTCTTTAAACCAAACAGCTAATGGTGCACACACAGCAACATGGCTGTTCTACTTGAAAAAAAAAACAGGTACAAAAATTTGCAGATGAGGGTTGAGGAAGTATTGTTTTCAAAAGATCTTTACATAGCAAGCATAAACATTAAAAATTAATTTAAATGCAATTATGCATTTGGGACTGATAAATCATTCATCTCCCATTTAGTAATAATCTATGACCACAACAGAAAACAGTTTGATGGTCACACTACTTATTATAGACTTCATCCTTCTACAAGGCACCTAGGTATGCAGACTTAAAAGCATTTCACAAAGCATCAATCAAGTTACAGAAAGAGAAAGTACAGTTGTGTAAGAAAAACTTGCCATAACAGTAGGTGTTTGAATGATCACTGCTGTTGTAGCCTTGGCTGTAGCCTTGGCTACAGGGGATAATATATTCTGCCAAGAATAAAACAGTCGGCCAGCTTCAAAAGCTTCAGGGCACCTTCCACATGTCCAAACTGTCAGGCACCTCGAGCTTAGCTAACTAAAAGACAAGTTTGGATGCAAAGCCCTTCAGAGCTTTCTTGCCAGCAGAGTGAGAGGGAGGTTGAGCCCTGAAAGGACAATGCTAGGAAAAAACAAAAAAATAAATGTGTACACTGTGGCATAAAAAAACACCAAAAAAGGGGGGTGGAGGGAGGGAGCAGCTACTGTAGCAGTGATCATTCAAACATCTACCGTTATGTTAAGTTTTACTTAAACAACTGTACAATATTTATCATACTGATCACTGCTGAATTAGCATTAGCTATAGGAGTAGATTACCTTAGCCAACTATATTTAGGAGGTAGAAGAACAGTCCAGCAGCCCCTGAAAAATGGTCCTAGCAAAGCTTGTTCTGGACCAAGGGAAACAATAAAGCTTATAGTGTTTTGTAAATGTATGTACAGAGAACCACGAAGCACCTTCTAGAATATTTCTAAATTCCAATCCTTACCAAAAAGCCATCGATGAAGCCAAGGCCCTGGTAGGGTAGGCCTTGACCCTGCCTGGAATATTTTCATTATGATGAGTATAACGAAGGTAATGCTTAGAAAACCATTTGGAAATAGTCTGTTTTGATGCAGGTTGCCCCTTCTTCTTACCTTCGCAAGAAATGAACAATCGATCAAAAGATCTGAAAGACTTAGTTCTGTCAAGACACTACGTGAGTTTTCTGTGGACATCCATGGTGTGGAGTATTCTTTCTTCCTCATTTTTAGGTTCAAAAATGAGGAGGTGGATATTTTGGCTTAAAAAAACGTGTATACCACTTTAAGCATAAAAGACAGACTAGTTCTCAAAGAAAGCTTGTCTCTAAGAATGAGACAGGGTTGATTCACCATAAGAGCTTGGAACTCAGATACTGTTCTTGCAGAGGTCAGAGCAATTGGCAAACTGTTTTCCAGGTTAAGAACCTCAAGTCAGACACATTAGCTGGTTCAAATACAACTACTTCATAACTATCTTGCCAATCACTGGCTCTGCTCCTGTCATACTCCTGGCTAACTCCACTCAGCCTGTCCCACCACTTTCAGCTCTTCTATACTCTACATCTCATTTACCACCACCTCGCTTGGATTATGTTGACTCTCTTCTGGTTCTCATAACTCCACCAGTATAAAGGATGTTTGGCACCACTGTTGACTGTACATATTTCATGACTACTTTACTTATATTCCTTATGTTACATTCTATTTGATTTACTTGCTATCTTGCCTCTGTACCAACATCTTTAGTGTTCTGTTTCTTAAGCTTTATATAGAATTCTGCGTTTTTTTATAATTTTCCTATGTAAAATATTCCATATACTAATATTGTACTGACTAGTATTGTATTTGCACTGTTTTTAAGTGGAGTTTTTCTCCCTGGGCCTTTGCTGAAAATGGGCACCTGGCCCAGACAGAGCACTCATGGCAAGCATCAAAGACTGAAACAATACTAATTTCACAAACTTAAGTTGTATCCTGTCGCTGTATTAGAAACCCTAAACATTTGAAGAAATTAACAAGAGAGAGAGAAACAATATTGATAAGCTGGTACAGCGTCGTCTGAGAATAAATACAACATAAGCAATATATGTTGAAAGACAGGTCTCTGAATCCATTATCTTAATTTTCTTATTGATCCCTTCCCTAATGTTAAAATATTAATCAAGCAATTAATTAATTTACTGTGATGGACTCTCAATAGCCAGAAGATTCAATAAGCACTATTTTACAATTAAGATGTCGGCTTTATGGCTTGATACCAGAAACTACTGCTCATATCAAGATCAGTGGACTTATTAATGGTAAGACATTGCTTTCGCAGGAGGCACTAGAAAATCTCTGCCTCATTCAGCATTTGCTAAAAAGCTTAGGGATGGGTGTTAACACTTCTGTCAGCTGTCCAAGGAACTGTGCCAGCATCAGGACAAGGTAACAGAGTTCCTACCATAAGGAGGCAATATAGCCTCCCAGGTGGTGCATGTGTTAGGATACAAATAACTAGCCAGAGATGCAAACGCTGGTCTACTAGACAGTAGATACTTAGCAACAAAATGACAAGTTACTCCAGTTTAGGTGTTTTATTTCCAAAATGCCATTATCAGCCTTATAAGTATAATTGTCGATTTCATAACAGATGTTTCAAGTTCATAATGAACTTTACTCTCAGTCTTGCATGAAACTGTGCCTCCAGTGGGAAAGGGGCAGTGTAGGAGTAAAGTTTATATGTGGTTGCAACTCTCAGCTGGGGGAAAAGGATAGGTATCATAGTTCTGAACATTAGGTTTTATCTTTACCTTATCTCTGATGATACACAATGGTCCTAACAAGTTTCTCTCTCTCTCTGTCTCTTACACTTCGCACAACAGAATTGTTTGTGGCCTTTTAAATAAAATATTAAGTTTGATGTAACTTTTCTACAATTATAGCGAAAAAGAGAACTATTTTGATGCTGGGCCACTGCCCTCATATAAAAACACTGTAGTACGTATAGGTACTATGCAAGTTATCAACTTAACTAAAATGAATGCTGCATTAACAATGACTGATGAATGTCACTTACTCTACAGTTTATTTGTACTGCCTATAATATTTATAATGTTTTGTAATAAATCTTACTAATGCAAACACTAGCTACTGATTACCTGTGTTTCAGGTACCAAAAGATGGTGGCACATCCAAAGCCTGTAGCCAAACTAAGGTGGGACTGAGGGCATGGAAGTGAGGCAAGGAACTCACTGCTGCATCGTCCATCTTCCCATGTGATCAGATGACTGACATCTCTTGGTTGAAAGATGTGATTGCCTTCATGTTCCAGCCAGCAGCAGCCTGAAACAGAACTGAACATGTCAGTCACAAGTCTCCTTGAACCAGATTTTCAAGGAGATGGTCTAACAAAACACATATTAGGTACAATGATCTTACTTTTGATAAAAGTAAATAAAGAATTAAAACATTTTTGTAAAATAAATTTTCAAATCATAAAAATGATGCTATCATTAAAGCTCTAGGGACAGTAGCTGACAACTATTTAAACTCTGAACTGTGCTCATCTATCAGTGTAAAAAACATTCTGAAGCACATCTACTTCAAAATGTCATGCTACATGTTCTTTAGAGAGCACTGCTTCATTTTATTTCACACTAAACCAATCCATCAGTGATTATAATGTTACATTTTGCAGCCACTAAACAAGTCATGTCAAACTTAAAAAGGTTAACAGAGGTAATTCAGAAAGCTCAAGTCAGGTCTGGTATCCCATCTATGGCACAGAGGATGACAGGACTAACAAGAAACAGTACAAAGGATTAGACTAGATAAAAATCACTTCAGCTAGCAGATCTAGGAGACTCTCTCTCTCTCTGATACTCTTCCTGTGGAAGGAATAAAGAAGTTGTGTTGAAGTTTAAAGTGGTTTATTCAGTTGAGTAGGTAGATGGACAAGTGTTCTAGAACAAGAAAAAAGTGTTTACAGCCTCTAAATATTGTGGTTCTACTTCTGTTGATGGTGTCCTATGCAGGTTTGTGCAGAGAGCTATGAAAATCTGCCTTAGTAGCTTGTGCTCATGAGGAAGGTGACAAGGCAGTTACGAGGAAACTACAAACCTTTAGGCTTTATCTCACTCTTTGGCCAAGATCATGTAGATATCCACTATTAATGTAAGAGGACCTAGGCCTACTTATACATACTCAACACAAGTTTCAGTCATTACAAGAGGCTGAATCAGTGTTAATGAATACATATTATGATCTTGTAAGAATACATAAAGGAGAATTTCTATGTGCTTTCTTTCTGGAGCTTTTTAAACCATTTAATATTGTTGATGATGTGATTGTTTTAAATAAGCTTGCTTGACTTTAACGTGAAGCTGTTAATTTTACCTCGTTTATTAGTTATGGTTGGAATTCAAGAAGGTTTACTGTGAAGGGAAGCCTTAATGCAATCACTTCCCCCCTTGTCATAAGCCTTTCTGATTGTTAGACCACCTTACTGCTGAGGCTTTCAGTTTGCAGGGCTTTCAGCACAGAAGGCAGTCTTACAGGTAGAGCTGCATAATGCTGTAGTCCAGGGAAGCAGTTTAAATTCAGTAATGCCAGCAGCTCTAGATTACACAGCTGAGCAAGTCAGAGAATCACCTGGCTACATAAAATTTCAATCATGGAGAAAAAGTTTTGTTTGTGTTTTTCGGCTTTTCCCGGTTAGGGGTCGCCACAGCGGAACTCCGGTCCGCTAATGATTGGCAGTTGATTTTTATGTACCGGCTTGCCAGGCCTGACGCATAACCTTCAACGAAGTATGCCCATTCACGCACGTCTCCACGCAGAAGACGCTCTAGCTGAGAATCGGACCAGGCAACGTCTTACTGTGAGGAGACAATGCTACCGCAGCACCACCACCACGGTAATCATGGAGAAAAAGTCACCGCCGATGCTGTTGGCGACAGTCATGGAAACAGTCACCTAACTTAACTGCACTATGTAGTTTTCCATAAGAGTGAATGGGTGACTGATATGTTTTTACGGCGGTGACTTTTTCAATCATGGAGAAAAAGTCACCGCCGTAAAAACATATCAGTTACCCATTCACTCTTATGGAAAACTCCATAGTGCAGTTAAGTTAGGTGACTGTTTCCATGACTGTCATCAACAGCATTGGAGGATCTCGTGTTTGTGTGTGTGTGTGTGTGTGTGTGTGTGTGTGTGTGTGTGTGTGTGTGTGTGTGTGTGTGGTGTGTGTGTGTGTGGTAGTGCCTTGCCAGTGTGATACCTGGGCCATTAAGGGGAATACTACCACATTGGGTATGACAGCTCCCTTGTTGTCTAGTGTGCAATTCTAGGACATGCTAATGTGCCAGTAATGAGGTCTTTCTCATTGTGGCCATAACCCATCTCTGAATCACATTTTTTCAACATCCTGGTAATTGATCAACTTGTGCAGGCTATTACTGCAAGCACTGAGCTTTCTTCTGAATGCCAAGGTATACCTTTGTAAGAAAAAGGTAAGAAGGTTTTAATTTTTTTTCAAGATTTTCTGATTTAACACCTCAAAGTTCAGTTCTGAAGCCTTTACTTTTTTCACTGTTGTGAATGATATGTAGATACATTCAGGACACATTAGACGGTATGCATACAATACTTTGGGTATGTTGTCAAAAAATATGGATATACATTTTGTCATGAAAACACTATCAGTCTGTTATGGGAAAGACTATCAAGACATATACTATGTTTAACCTTGGCTAAAACTAAGAATGGTGATACTGGGCAACAATGCTCTGGGTGTGAATAAGGTCAATCATCTTAAATCATCTTTAATTCTACCGAGTTGTGGATTTTCAAATATCTTGTTTTTTAGTGAAGTGGCTGTTGTGTTTTTTTGCTTATACTGGGTGAGAATGCTAAAGGGCTGCATAACACAAATCAGTATAAATCCCTTATTTTGTTATGTAATGCTGTTTATCAGTGCGACACTGCGATGCACAAATGCCACATCACTAAATGTTAAGATACTTACACCAATTTGACCTTTGCAGCAAATAAACATTTTACAATGTTATACCATAATTACTCCCAATTCCTAAAAATACGGGTCATGTAGCATTTGAACTAGCTGCAAAATACAACAGTTTGAACTGTCAGGCAGTGTGTCCCCCAAAGGGTTTCCTCTTCAAAGGGGAACACTACAGCTGCTGACAAAATAAGAAATAGCTCTGCAACAGTCTGGCCTATAAATTAAAATTAGAATTAGAATAGTAATATATGAGAAGGTGTGAAAGGGCAAAAACATTCCAAATTAGCTAATATGGTAAACAGAAAACAAACTTTTACTGATTACAGGAATCTACTGTAGCAACAGCTTAACCTATGTAAAAAGGACATTAAGAATCATATGTAATTCACCCCTTCCTAAAAAATTACCTCAAACAGGCTGCTGCATATTACCATAGCTCTCATTCAAGTGTAGTAAATATATAAATAAGTGCACATTCAGCAGAAGCAGTCAGCAAGATAGGTGCTCATGAGGGATGGTATGAGATGGAAAGAGTAAAATGGAGGGAGAGAGGAAAACAAGCAACTTGGGAATTATTCTACGTAACTGCATGAGGAAGGTACAGTGCTGTTGCAGTTCCCGTTTTTGCCAGAATATTATGATGACTCTCAAACTCTAATATTGATCAAGCACATTTTAAGTTCAGCTCACTGACAAGTTTCAGTAACAATCATGATGTGATCAATATCTTGCAGTGTTTCAGTACGATCTTGCCTCACAAACATTTGTTTCAGGCACTGCACGCACATGAGCACAGTGTCAAAGCTGTTTCATAAAATGATAAAATTTAACTTGCTTCACTGAGCTAAACACATCATGCCATAAGCACTCTGGAAGTCTTCTGCCATGCTGCCACATTATGTCAAGACTGAAACTGCCTGTCAAACAGCTGCCCTGCTCAATAATGTTACCATATTAAGCTGTACATGTCTTTTAGCTCCACTATTTTGTGAAACCTCCATGTCTAACTAACCCTCACTACTAGATGAAAATGTGAACTAATGACCATTGAGGAATATGACGGTCAGGTAGCAACTTTAGTTTCAACAAAAAAGCATATAATTTTTCTAAGTTTTCTGTTTCATGTTCCCAAAAAGCAGAGCATGTAAAGTCATGAACACACCCTTGTTTAACAACTTAGTAAAGTGGGTGAAGACTATGAGCTACTGAAAGCCTCATTCTGAAGTTAACAAATTTGATTCTCTCAGTCTTCCTCTGTATTCTGTGTGGCTCTGACCTTTCTGACCAAGTCACTCAACTAGACAGTTTTCCAGTACATAACTTATCCGAACTGGAAAGTGCCACTTGTGCTTAGTAGGTTTAACTGAAAACAAAAAAGTATGCTCTCTATCTAATGGCCACTGACTGGAAGAGTCAAAGCCTCTCACTACTGTCTAGTGGCAGTTTGTTACTTACTGTGCACTGATTCACATCACAATGTCCTCTATGCTTGGAGATCCTCAGTCAGGTTTCTCTGACTGGTGTGCCAACAACTCAGATTTCTGCTTAATCTGGGGGTCAATGGTGACACAATCGGTACACATCACTGCCTCTGGGCTGGTAGGTCAGAATAACAAAAGAAACTGAAATACTTCATTTAATTAATTAAAAAGTACAAATGTGTAACCTGCACTTACCCATAACAGCAGATTTTCAAATTCCTCACTGCCGCAATAGCCTTTAGGCTAAATGAGCTGTATCTTGCCCAAGACACAACAACCTTCTAGCTTCCAAAACCTCCCTCCAGCACTTCCACTGACTCCTGACTGATCAGCCTGAAGAGGGAAAACCAGCAGTAAGAGACTAAAATTTGCAGGACACTTTTGCCCAAAAGTTAAAATATAGTATACTTAGCTTGAACTACAAAAACAAGAAATAACCTCCAAACTATTTTCCAACAATAACTATATGCAATAATAGGGGACGGAGGGTGGTTGCAGCTACTGCAGCAGTGAGGAATTCAAACATCTTACTTTATGGGTAAGATCAACTTACATAACTGTAGTATGTTCACCATTCTCACTGCTGCAGTAACCTTTAGGCTACATGGGTTGATTACCACTGCCTATCCAACCTGGGAGGAGGAATGATATGCATCAAGGAGCCCCTGGAAAACTGACATAGCACAGCCATTCCTGGAAACAGAAAAAGAATGCATTTTGTAATGCCTTGTAAAGGTATGCACAGAGGAGCACATAGCTGCCTCTGGAATGCTTCTAGAGTCCGCCTCTTTCCAATATGCCATTAAACAAGACAAGGCCCTCAGAGTGAGCCTTGATACTGCCTGGAAATGGTTTACTATGACTGGAATAACAAAAGGCAATACCAGAGGACAACCATCTAGAAATAGTCTGTTTTGACATTGGATGTGATTTCATAGTCCCAACATAAGAAATAACTAGCTGATGAGGTCTTCTAAAGGATTTGTTGCTGTCAAGGAAGCACCTGAGCTGCCTGAGTATGACCAGAGTATGACCAGAGTATGTCCAGAGTATGCAGAATCCTTTCTCCTTTGTTCTGAGGGACTGGATAGAACACTGAGACATTGAATGCTTGACTCAAACTCTGAAACCACCTTGGGCATGAATGCAGGATTTGTTCATAATGACACCCTATTCCTATGGAAGATGAGATAGGAAGCACTTGCTATGAGAACTTGCAACTCAGACACTCCTCTTGTAGACATCAGAGCAATAAGAAAAACAGTTTTCCACATAATAAACATTAAATCTGCTTGATGTGTATGTTCAAATGGAGACATGGTTAATTTTTCTAGCTCAAAGATAAGATCCCAAGAAGGATCCGCCTGTTTGCATGGAGGTCTCAGTTGTAACACTCCTTTCAGAAACTGTTTTACCAAAAAATATTGAAGAAAGTGGAGGATCTATGGGCAGACATACTTAAATAGCTGCAAGATGTACAATGAAAGAGTAGTATGACAGGCCAGAGGCTAGCAATGCACACAAATACTTGAGCACCACTGGTAAATAATCCCCGTTAGGGCCGTGGTTACTGGCTACGTCCCAACTAGAAAATCTCTTCCACTTACCGATATAAGATTTTCTAGTAGCAGGTTTTTTTGCTTCCTTTGGTACAGGCTGCACAACCTTAGAAAAGAGGTACGTAAAAGAAAATTTAATCATCCTGACAGTTAACTGAACATGTTTTGAGACTGGTGTCATTCACGCTCCCTCTATCTTGTGTGAATAGGTCCAGTTTGTGAGGAATGCTGCAGCAATTTCTCTTGGCCAATTCAATAAGAAGGGAGAACCACTAGCGCCTGGGCCAAAAAAGGGGTCAGCACAATTATTTTTGAAGAGTACATCTGAATCTTCAGAATTACAGTAGATATCAGTAGAAAGGGGGAATAAATAAATAAATGAACATTTACTTCCATGAAAAATAGCAAGCATCCATTTTCTAGGCTTCTTTGCAAGGAGCCCTGGAGTAGAATTTAAGTTATCAGTTTTGAAAGGAGGAAATCATCTACTTGGGATATCCTCAACAATTGAATCAATTCCTTGAAACCCCCTTATTCAATATCCATTCATGAGGCTCTGTACTGGTCCTGCTCTGACTGAATCTAGGATATTTGGAGGGTTAATGGGGGCTGAAGGATTACCTTCCAAACTATCACTGCCAGCCTGCACAGATGATACAATTTTGTACCTCCTTGCCTGTTGATGTACCAAATCACTGTAGTATTGTCTGTAATCCCAGGGAGAGGTCCTTGGGACATAGATGATACAGAGACTTTAAGGTATGAATCACAGACAACATCTCTGATATTTATGTGCTCTGGTCTGTCTGAGGAATCCCACAGGACTTGAAACTTTACCTTCCCCCTCCACTGAAAATGCCCTGCAAGCAAACTCTGAGCCATCAGTAGTTAAAGAATGACTTGGAGAAGAAAAGGAGACACCTGCATTTTCTTGTATTTGTAGTCTCCATGAATACAGTTCCTTTTTTTGGAATATGAAATTCTAGAAGATGCAAATGTTGGGTTTATGTATTTTTTTTTATCGTGGTGAGAGGAATTACGAGAATCACAGATGCCACAAATCCAAGAATCCTCAGATACTGTCTGACTGAAGTCTAAGACTGAGCTGGTAAAAATCTGGAAAGTTTTCAGATAAAAATCCACCTTCTCCTGCATCAAAAAGCCTATTACTGTAGGGTATCTACAAGATAGACTAGAAAAGCAAGCAAGTGTGACAAGGATAAGGAGGATTTCTGAACATTTATCTGGAATCCTAAACTGTTCATAAGAGATAAAACTCATATTAATTATTCTTGACATCTGGGAAAAGACTCTGTAAAGATAAGTTTGTTTGTGTCTTTCGGCTTTTCCCGATTAGGGGTCGCCACAATGGAACTCCGGTCCGCTAATGATTGGCAGTTGATTTTTACCTACCGGCTTGCCAGGCCTGACGCACAACCTTCAACGAAGGTACGCCCATTCACGCACGTCTCCACGCAGAAGATGCTCTAGCTGAGAATTGAACCGGACAGCGTCTTACTGTGAGGCAACAACGCTACCGCAGCACTCTGCAAAGTAAGTCATCTAAATAAGGAAAACCTGAAATCAATTCAGTCTGAAGTGAGCTATGACTTGAGCTAGACACTTTGGAAACACGCTTTGAGCAGCAGATAACCCAAAGGGTACTGCAAAGAAGTGACAATGCAACCAAACACAAAATCTGAGAAATTTACTGAAGCCTTTGGCTATGGCAATGTGATAGTATACATCTTTTGCATCAAATGTTACCATAAAGCTTCCCTGGGGAATCAGAGGTAACGGACTCTGAAGAGTCAACATCTCAAATTTTGAAGATTTAGGAAGGGAAGATGTAGAACTGGATCCAAGAAACACTCTAGAATAGAAGAAGGCTTTGTCCCTTTAATTTAACTGGCACTGGTTCTATGATTCCTAGGGTAAGGGCTGAAGAGCATGAAAAAAATTCTGTTTGTTTCAGAAGGTGGGGAGGAACTCCCCTTAAAGGAGGTGTTTATATCCAGTGCCACCTATATCCCTCCTGAACTACCTTTAACACCCATGAGTCTGTCACAATCTGTTACCAAAGGGGAATGTATAGAGACAGTTGCTGGAACAGGTTTAAAAGACAGAGGCAAGAGGTGAGTGAAGTAATTGTGAAGTTGTATACTGTCATTTTTTAGGAAACTATCCTTGTTTCTTATCATTCACATCTTGCACTCTCTTTTTGTTTCCCTATTTGGCTTGAGAAGGCAAAGATAGTTTGTTTTGTTTCTTAAATGTGAAACAGGATCTGGGAGATTTGTAAAGGGGCAACAAGACAAAAGATGAACGCAAGTTGTTATGAAGAGGAGATTCTTCCAAGAATTTCTTGAAGATTTTCTTCCAAAATTTTATTGAATTAAGCTCAGAGAGCTTTCACAAAAATGCTTTCTCAATTTTACAAAACATGCATAAACAATTAATTTTAAAATTTGAATAAAAGATCACATGACAGAGAAGTCAGATTTCATTGGTTAAAGCATCTTCCACAAATAATCACAAAGCTAGTTTAAAAATGATATATAAATATAGTAAACCAATGAGTGACAGTGGGAGCGAACCACAGTAGATGGAAATATTGAATATATTTTTGTCACAATGGATGTGCATTCATTATTTACAGTTATTCCTAATCTTGAAGGGATCCAAATGGTGGGCAGTTATTTGAGGAGATGTTCTGATATGGATGAAGCTAAGATTGACTTGTTGATGTCATTTTTGGAGATAGTTTTAGAAGCTAATGTGTTTTATTTTGATGGCCAGTTTTATCTTCAGAAAGATGGCGTAGCTATGGGCACTTCTTGTGCCAACAGCTACGCCAATCTGTTTATGGTCGAATGGGAGTATAGATTTATGTTTTCAATGCCCAGTTTCAAGAAATTAGTTTCTTTTTATAGACGATTTGTAGATGACCTGCTCCTTTTATGGACTGGTACATCTGATGAATTGGAAATGTTCATTGATGAGTTGAACTCTCTCACACGATATCTCACATTTAGTTTTGAATATTCCAGGTCGAGATTAGCATTTTTAGATGTTTATGTAGAAAGACTTGATAATGGCTTGATAAACACTGGGATATATAGGAAGCCATGTCATAAGAATGTTCTATTACATAGGCTAAGTATGCATCCAGGATATGTGTATGATAATATTATTAAAGGACAGGCAATGCGTGCTTCTAGGTACAATCCAACTGACCTAGGTTACAAAAACGAGTTAGGTGATTTATGTGAAAGGCTTAAGATACGTGGTTATGGCACCAGAGATATACTAAAGGGGATGGACAGTGTTGATAAATTGAGAGAAGGATGTGCAGCTCCCTATTTTTTGAGTCAATCCAGTGATGTATATGGTCACACATTCAGTGGGGGCCCAGTAGGAAGGACATAAGCTGGAGTGGCATGTTCGATTTCTTACACCAAGGATATAGGTACCATCAAAGATGTGATTAGGGCACATTGGGATGTACTATTAGTGGATCCACAGTTGAAGGGAGTGGTAGGGGAAGCACCTAGGTTCGTCTACAGGAATAAGAAGAACTTGAAAAGGTTACTTTGCTATCCCGGAGAGAGTGAATGTGGACATGAATCAGCCATTTGCTACTTCCATATGTGGTCGATGTAATTTCTGCCATTTAATTGATTCTGATCCTACCTTTGTACATCCTGTCTTGACTAAGACCTATGAGTTTCGAGTGAGAGGGAACTGTATGTCTACAGATGTTGTTTATTTGGCTACTTGTGAAGTATGTCACGCATTCTATATAGGGAAAACCAATAGATGTTTAAGAGATAGAATGCGTGAAAATATGTACAATATTAGAATACATTCTAAAACAAATGCATTAGCCAAACATGTAATGGAGAACAACGAGACGCATACTTTTAGGTTTAGGATAGTAGAGAAAATATGTCCAGGATCTAGAGGAGGTGACATTAGGACATATACTGAGACCAGAGAGGCCATATGGATTATGAGACTGAGATCGGATGTTTATCCAGGTCTCAATGGTATGGTTTCAGTTAAGCCATTTCTTAGATCTAGGAGATTAAAGACATAATTTTTATGTATTTTTGATTATTTGTGTTTTTGACAAATGAAATATTAGATATATTTATATGTTCTATATAGATATATTTTTTATATATTTTTTATTTTTCATATTTATTTATTAGGTATAGAGATTTGTATATGCTTTTATATATTGATTCATTTATTTAATTATATATCATATATTATTAATATACTGACACTGTGACAATTATTTGTGTTTTTCTTTTGTCTTTTATATACAGACTTGTAGATGTGAAGTTTTAGATTGAATGTCATTTTTTATATAGTCATTCAAAGTCCTAGCACTTTAATGGAAATTTGTTTCCCGCCACTACTTGTATTTAAACCCAGCTGTATTAATTAGAGTGTAAAGGTCTGAAGAAGCCATATGGTGAAAGCGCTAACCTGTATTTCTGCTATTAAAGTTGGTCCTCGAGCTGAATGAGTCTTTGGTTATTTTGGATTACATCGTATCACTTTGACTACTGAAGTTTTGAGGCCATTTGATGAACTTGTTATACATCTACTGTGGTTCGCTCCCACTGTCACTCATTGGTTTACTATTATTGTTCTTGACTTGTTCATTGGGAGCGTTTACTTCGTACAGGCTCTTTATTGACATTTTTGATATATAAATATATTACAAATAAACCAACAATTTTATAAAGTGCAGTGGGTAAAAATATAGCTCAAATCATCTGTTTATACTTTAATATTGGTTTCAAACTAACTGCATTATTTAATCCTGGGGAGGAGTTGACCTTTAAAGACATAATCCACTTATATTCTGCCTGTTCTCTTTTAACTCGTATACCACCACCTCTTTTACTCACAAGTATTAGCTCTAATGCCATAAATTTAAATATGTGTGGTGTCAGTTTCCATTGCGTGTTTGCATACAGCATTTGTACCAATCTGTCATTTGATATCAGGTGGATGTTCACATACTTCTTCCTTGAATTTCCTGTTGTTTTTTTTCCAACATAAAATGCTGTACAGCTCTGGCTTTTAACTAAATAAACTAGATTCACAGAATCACAATCTAAATAATTGTTAGACAAATAATTTCTATTAGTAATGGGTGAATAAACTCACACTTCTTTGATAAATGTTTACAAAATTCTTACATTACTTTGATAAATGTTTACAAAATACATATTTATTACCCCCAATTCCCACCCACTCCCTCATGCCCTAATATTATTCCTCCTGCATACACATTTCACTAGTGACTCTTACTCCAAAGCTCTCCCCAAATGACCTTACTATTTCTATATGCACATTTTTGTTTCTTGTTTCCTACTTCCCTACCTCCATTTAATTGTAGCCCTATTTCCAACTATCCTTCTACCTCCCATACTGATTTGCACGCGTTTATATCATGTTATCGAAAGATGAAAATAGTGAATGCTATTTCATCGGCCCCAAAACATCTAAACATGAAAATATCGAACATGTAGAACAGCGAATTTTTTCCCATGGAAAAAATGTGCTGCTCCGATACACATACACACAACACAAGCACATCAAACAAACAGCAACCACATACATACACTTAAATTCCTACATCTAATGCTACACTAAACTAAACATACATTACTATCTACCCACTTACCTTAACCCAAACCCTAACCCTAAGGTCCGTCACTATCGCACACTCACCTAACCCACGCCCTAACCCTAACTCACTTAAACCGCCCCTAACCCTAAAGTCTGTCACTATCACACACATGCCTAACCCGTGCCCTAACCCTAACTCACTTAACCCGCCCCTAACCCTAACGTACAAACAACTGCACACTTATCTGAACCCAACCCATAACTTATCGCCACAGTGCTAAGAATAGCGAAGCCACAGAAACAGCCAACCAAATTCTTTCCTGAGGAAAGAATTCGCTGTTCTGCAGCTTCACTATTTTTAGCATTCGCTGAATAGTGTTCGATATCAGAACATTCGAAGTTTTAATACTTTGATGTTCTGATATAGACCCATTTGCACTATATCCATTCATAATGACCACCCTATCTAATAGTACCAATCTGTTCCACACTGTATCTTGTACTTTTCCCAAATAAACTCTCATTTCTTCTTATTTTGACTATAGCATTATACTTTAGCTTTTCATACCCCTATGTTCCTTATATTCTAGAGAAGATACTAGTACAACCTAACTCTCTTCTTTTAAAGAAAATACTACTCTCCTTACCTATCCTCTACCAGTTTTCAGAATCCATCACTGAATCTCCTACTGCCCTGTAACTTCTTGTTCCTTTCTTCATTGCTACTTCCCCACTACCTGACATCTATAAAATACAGATTCTTGTACTTAATTATGTTAATCTTCAGCATGTCCTCTATTCTTCTCCTCCCACCATACCATCTTTCATCCTACCATGACTCAATGTCTCTCAACATCTTTCCAACTATGTCCAAACCACCTATCCATATTTCTTTCTTCTCTACACATTGCACCAAACCTATTTACTATTGCCCCTCACCTTCATTCCATATATAGACTAACTGCACTTCAACTCAAACCAAAACAAAATTAAGTGCAAGAATCCTCTTCAAAAAACAAGTATGCATAATTCCCCACTATATTAAAATTGTTCTAGGAGGAGATATACACCCTAATCTCAGCCCCACCTATCACAATGAACACAAAGATAATACTCTCCCACACACTTATCTAACCTAACAGCCAATCCTCAACCCTGGTGATCTAATTTTTGCTGCAATAAATGTTAGAAGCATAAAAAATAAAACTGCTGAACTACATGCCTGGATTACCCAAAGTAAACCTGATATTCTCACTGTAACGGAAACTTGGCTTAAACCCAGCATAAACAACCCTGGAGTTATACCCCTTGGCTATAATATTATCAGTAATGAAAGTATAAAGAGGAAAGGTGGTGGCATTGCTTTAATATTTCCCAGCACCTACCACATTTTCCCCTTAAAGCAAACCAATACCAAAATTCAGTTCAGCAGAGCTTATTGCTTTCCTCAAAATAAATAATCATAAACAATTATCATGCTTATTTTATTATAATTGCTTATTTATTACTATGTTTTGTTTTCTTTTTTCTTACTTATACACAACTATGCAATCTTACTATGTCCTATATAGAGTGTATTTGTCTTGGTCACTTTTCTGCAAAACTTATTACTGTAAAGTTGTCATTACTTTATTCCTGGAGCTTTTCTCCTTGGGCCTCCATTGAAAATGGGCAAGTGCTCAGTTGGACCAACCCAGTTAACAAATGTGAAATAAATAAATAAAAAAATTATATATTACTGTCCTTTACATCCCTACAACTATACTAGAATATATCCTACATTGGATATCAGTAACATCTCCACAAGCAAAAATGCTACTAGGTGACATGAATGTCAATTGGTTGGACATAAACTCTAACTCCCAACACTCAGCATGAACTTATATGGTTTCACACAACTAATTAATAGTCCCATACATTATAGCAAGACATAAAATTCCCTATTAGACTGAATCCTAGTATCAGATCCTAGCAAATACTCCACCCCAGGTACAATATCCGATTTTCTCAGTGATCATCTCCCAATCTATACAACCAGACATGTCATATATTCAAACAGCATGTTTATAAAATAACACTGTGTTTCCAAGTTTTTTACAGAAATTTTCACTACTACACTAGCATCTAAGTGTAATTTCCTAAAAATCCTCCCCTTTAATCAATGCTGCAAATGAATTCAATATAACTTTTCTAAATATCCTAAACAGACTTGTACCTCCTAGAAGGGAGTGAAAACAAATAATGTAATTTGGTTACCCAAAAAGAGTAGAATGGTAATGCAGAATAGAATAAAAGCATGGAAAGAATAGCAAAAATATAAAACACCTCAAGATCTTGAAAACTTCAGAATGTTTCGCAACTGTATTAAAAAGCAAAAAAAAAAATGAAGACAAAAAAACTATACTATAATAACTTTCAGAATAATACTAAACACAACCCTAAAAAATTCTGGACATCCATTAAAGAAATTTGACATCATGGCCAAAACTTCAACCCAAACCCCTCTCCAAATAACTCACCTCTCAAAACCACAATACATTTCAACTCTTATTTTATAGATAGTATAGCATCTCTAACCAAGGATTCCTCAACATCTAATCCCAACCCTGGCCAACAGACACATATCAACACATCCTCTTTCACATTCAAACCTGTGCCCAAATCCTATATAAAACTACTCTTAGACAAACGTAAACCATGCTCTTCTTCAGCTGAGGACCTTCCAAGTGTGTACCTAAAAACAGCAGCCAATAGCATTGCCTATCCTGTCTCACTGCTTATAAATCGGTCAATCTAGGAATCCCACTTTTCCTCTCTTTGGAAAAAGTTACACATTATCCCTCTGCACAAATCAGAAAATTCAAAAGACATTAATAACTTAATACCTATAGCAATCTTATCCCCCCTCGCCAAAATACTTGAAAATGTATTCAAAAACAATTGCTAGACCACCTCCTGCAGAAAGAAAGGAAGAACTCCACACAACACGACTACTGTCCTTTCCATAGTACTAGCACTGCCCTTCTAACCTATATAAATACTGTCAATAAAGCTAGAAATAATGGCAAACTAGTCTCTTCTTTATTTCAACATTTGTCTAAAGCCTTTGACAGAGTTTGTAACATCAAACTTCTACTTCGAATGTCCTCACTAGGTCTCCCTCAGCTCACCCTTCTGTGGTTCAGAAGCTATCTGTCCAATAGGTGTCAGTCAGTAAAATGGCACTCCATGCTCTCTCCTTACGTCCTAGTCACCACCGGTATACCACAAGACTCTATCCTTGGTTCCCCTCCTCGTTACCATTTTCACCAACACAGTCTATACAGCCATACAACAGGACACCCTAATACAATACACAGATGATTCCACTCTCACCTGCACATCTGACAACATGGTACACCTCCAAAAAGTTACTCAGGAAGCTTTAAGAGCCACTGAAACATGACTTTGTAACTCAACTCATGTTCATCACAAAAAAACCCAAACTATTACTTTTTCCCCAAATCACTTTCTCATGGGAAAAAAAAACTAAATTAAAAATTTGTCTCTCTTAATAATACAACCTTTGAAGTCACTTCTAATAGCAAATTATTACGGGTGATAGTGAATGATAATCTTACATTTGACCTGCACAAAAAAAAAATTGCATAAGAAAAACTCATCACAAACTACGGATGCTTTAGAGAGCCAAAAACCTTCACACTGACACAATTAAACTACACTTGCCACAATTAATCTCCTCCCCACACTTATTTATGGCGCTCCCATCCTCACTAACTTCCAGGCTTTACAAAAATTAAAACTTGAACAATGCTATAACAAAATTGTTAAATTTGCAGTAAATATACTTTCAGAATCCACCACTGTATAGCACTAAACTGCCTAAATTGGTTAGAACTGCCTCATCAACTAACATATACACAACTTCTTACCACCTATACAATTATCCAGCATCTCAGTTGGTCATTGTGATCCAGTGAGCAAAAACTCCTGTCTACAAATCTATCAAATCTGCTGCTCATTGTCTGTACTCGTATAAGGTTGCCAAAGTCTGGAACTCCTTAGCTGTATCCATCAGAAGAGGAACAGGCATATTATGAAGCATATCCACTTGCAACATATAGTATTTGTTAATTCAAGGAGAACATCCTTTTGTTTGCATAAAAGCACTTCATTCATCCTGGCTATAATCTCAAAAAAAGATATTTTCTCTTAAGGAGGTTGTGAGGACCAGGTTTCCCCAGCATCAGAGATTTGGACTTTAAAATCTGCAGGAGATGAAGCCCTGTCTCTGTCTATGTCAGAATCATCTGACATGACTCTCAGGAATATTTATACTGACCACAAACCACAAGGAGACACACAACTACTCAGGAAACAAATTTTAACGCTCATAAGCTTTCAAGCAACCCACCCTTCCTCAATGTAAGCACACTATACCTGGTTGTTTTGTTACTTGAAATGATTATATCAACCTGATTTACAGGTACTATATTCCGTGCATCAGGATTGATTGTCTGCAATAATTTCTTGGCCAAGCTATGAAAATGATCTTTTCTTCTAATGAACAATGTTTACCCTTTTGTGAATTGTTTACAAATATTCCTAATGACAAACACACACCAAAATGGGGGGGGGGGTGGAAGGAGCTACTGCAGCAGTGATCATTCAAACATCTACTGTTATGGTAATTTTACTTACAACTGTGCTATGCTCATCATACTGATCACTGCTAGTAGCCTAAGGTAGATTACCTTAGCTAATTACATTTGGGAGGTGGAAAGAGAGGAGTCGAGGAGCCCCTTGGAGAATGGTCCTAGCAAAGCTTGATCTGGACCTAGAGAAGAAATCAAGCTTATAGTGCTTTGTAAAAGTATGTAGAGAGGACCAAGTAGCAACTTCTAGAGAACTTCCCGAATCCACCCTTTCCCAAAAGTCATAGGTAAAGACAAGCTCCTGGTACAGTGGGTCTTGATCCTGCTGGAATAGTTTTGTTATGGTGAGTACAACAAAAGATAATAGCCTGAGACTACCATCTTTTCTGAAATAAGTTGTTCCTTCTTTTTACCTTGACAAGAAATGAACAATGGACCCAAAGATATGAAAGATTTAGTTCTGTCAAGACAGTACCTGCGTTGTCTCTGAATATTCATGGCTGGACTATCCTTTCTCTCTCATTTTTAGGGTCAGGAAAGAAAACAGGGAGATGGACAATTTGGCTTAATGTAAACTCAGATACCAGCTGAGGCATAAAACAAGGATTAGTTCTTAAAGAAACCCTGCCCCTAAAGAAAATAAGATAGTATTGGTTCACCATAAGAGCTTGCAACTCAGACAGTTTGACTTCTGCAAGAAGGGTATCAGTAAGACTATTTTTTCATGTTAAAAACGTCAAGTCAGTCAGATTAACTGATTCAAATGGAGCAAGTGTTAGCTTCTCTATCACAAAATTAAGATCCCAAGGAGGGGCCACCAGTTTTCTTGGAGGCCTCTTATGAAAAACTTCTTTCAAGAAAATTTTGACACAAGACTGGACTGAAAGAGGAAGATCCATGTGCAGGCATGCTGAAATGGCCAATAAATTAACCTTGACAGAGAAATATGAAAGGCCATAGGATAGCAACTCTCAGAAATATTGCAGACCCACAGAATAACTCTGAATTGGTGTTGGTTGTGTTGTTGTTGGCACCAACTAGAAAACCTTTTCCATTTGCTAATATATGATTGTCTAGTAGCAGGCCACTATCAGTACCTGATGCAAATCTTTAGTATGCAGGGGAATAAAAAGAATTAAGGCCTATCATCCAGGCAGTGAACTGAAACTGACTGATGGTGGGGTCTGTCAAACATCACTGTTCTTATTTGAATAGATCCAGTCTGTGAGGAAGCTGACAGTAATTGCCAGGACCATTCCACCCCCCCTCCAAAAAAAAGTGACCCACAGTCGCCTGGGCCAGAAGGGAGCCACCATAATGATCCTGCAGGGGGATTCGTTCTGAATCTTCAGAAGTACCCTGGATATTAGTCAAAAGGGTGGAAATGGTAGAAAAGCATACAGGAACATTCCTGTCCAAGGAAAAGGAAAGGCATCTGTCTTCCTGGCCTTCTTGCATGGAGTCCTGGAACAGAATCTTGTTAGTTGACTATTCAGAGGGGAGACAAAGAGGTCTAGTTGAGGAATTCCTCTCAGAGGGATCAAATCTTGGAAGAACCCCTAATTTAGTTTCCATTTGTGAAGGTCTGCCCTGCATCTGCTCAGCTTGTCTGTCACACAATGTTGCTCTAACAGAATGTAGGATACCTGTAGAGTGAGATTAAGCTGTGAAGCTATATCCCAAACTATCATGGTCTTCTCTGGTCCTGCTCAGCTTGTCTGCCACACAATTTTGAGCTGATGGAATGTAGAATGCCTGTAGAATGAGATTGTGCTATGAAGCTCTACCCCAAGCTAACACGGCTAGTCTGTGAAGGGGAATGACCTGGCTCCCCCTTGTTTGTTAATGTGCCCACATGACTGTGGTATTGTCTGTAACCACTTGAAGAGGTCTCAGGGACCAAAGATGGAGCAGGGAGTTGAGTGTCTTGATCAGGGCAAGCATTTCCTTGACATTCATGTGCATCTGTCATTGGTCTCCCACACCCCCTCTACTTTTATCCCTCCTGAAACTGCTTCCCAAGCAAAGTCTAAAGAGTCTGTGGTAACTGATTGCTTTGGAGAAGTGAGGGAGAAGGGGAGACCTGAATTTAAGGATATCGGTTGTCTCCACCAAAAGATTTCTCTTCTGACAACCCCCAGAACTGGGATTTGAAAATATAAGGGGTGTTACTGCTGAGACCAAAGAGATTTCAGATACCACTGTTTCTTTCTCATGTGCAGTCTTGCCAAGGGTGTCATGACAATCATAGATGTCATGAGACCCAGAATCCTAAGGTATTCCTTCTCAGCCACTGAAGTCTGAGTAGAAAACCTTACAACTGGTCTAGAAAAAGATCTATTTGTTTTCCTGTGAAAGAAAAGCTTTTTAAACTGTGACGTGTAGTTGATATCCCTGGGACAAAATCCTGAGTGAAGGAGTCAAGAAAGACTTTTGAATGTTCTCTTGGAATCCCAGCTTGTGTAAAAGATCTCCCAACCAAAAATGAAATTCCTGATACTGTGAAAAAGACTCTTCAAAGATAAGCAAGTTGTCTAAATATGGATACCATGTATCCTGCAATAAGCTATAACTGGAGCTAGACACAGTGGATAGTCCAGAGGGTAAGGCAGATAACTGATAATGTGATCCAGACACACAAAACCTTAAGAAACATCTGAAGTCTGGATGAATAGGGATGTGATGATAAGCATCTTTTAGTTCTAGTGGTGCCAGGAAACTTGAAAAACAAAGATGAAGTAATAGGCTGTGAAGTGAGATCATACTGAATTTGGGCACCATCACAAACAGGTTTTGGAAAGAAAGGTTTCGGAAAGAAAGATCCAGAACTGGTCTCCAAGAATTTTCACTCTTTGGCACTAGAACGTCCTTGAATAAAAATCCTTCTCCATCTGGATAGGAGGAATTGGTTCTATCACACCTTGGAACAGCTTGTGATGAAAAACCAGTAGAAACAAAACAGTCCGATCTTGATGATGAGGAATGATCCCCTGGAAAGGAGGACTTTTCTCCCACTACCATCTGTAGCCTTGATAAATGATTTTCAGAGCCTATTTGTCTGACTAGATGTTGCCAAAGAGAAAATGGAGATTCAGACTTTCTAGAAGAAAAAGAAACCACAGTGGGAGGGGTTTACATGGTCTCTTGGATAGTCATTTAGACTCGTTGGACTGTCTTTTCTTTTGGAAGGTTTGAGACTTTTGGAACCCCCTTGCTAATTCTTAAAGATCTGTTTACCTGTATTCTGTTGAGACTGTTTATTCTGTATTTTGCCAGACTGGAACAGGAGATAAAAATCCCTTGGAAACATTTAAAAACGAGTGCTAAAAATCTTAGAAATTGCCTGGATTAACTTGTCCCTTTTATCACACTTTTTGATCACATCAGCAGTAGAGGGGCCAAGCACTAAATTTTTATCTAAGGAAAATTTTAAAGTCTCATTTTTAATATCATCTGGAAAGTTCTGAGAATGCAACCATGCAGACATACTCAAAACAGTACCAGTACCTATAGCCCTGAAAGAAGTACCAACAGAGTTATACACACACAATAAATGATGAATAGTGATCTGTGCAACAGAAAAAG
Source organism: Protopterus annectens (assembly GCF_019279795.1). Taxonomy (NCBI): domain Eukaryota; kingdom Metazoa; phylum Chordata; order Ceratodontiformes; family Protopteridae; genus Protopterus; species Protopterus annectens. The sequence continues at coordinate 645,998,189 of NC_056747.1, forward strand.
TTAAATTATTTAAAGCAGATTTTTTTTACTCACAAGGAGAAACAGCAGATAAAACATTCCTCATACTTTCACAATTTGTCAGAGCAAACTTTAACATAGCCCGACAATTCAAAATTCTGAAAATCAAAGTTGCAGAAGTATACACTTTTTCCTCATAACTATCAATAATTTTCCCATCCTTACCAGAAAGAGTAGGGTTGGCTATAGCAGCTAGGTAAGGTTTGGGAATAGTGCATAAATATTTAAAAGACTAAGAAACTTTACATCCTATCTGCCTTTTCAGGGGCAGCTGGCTGACTATCAAGAAATATGCAGGCAGTAACACATATCCTCTAAATGAGACAGAACAGGAGGAAGGGGTGTAGGTTCAGGAAAATCCTTCGGTAACAGCTCATGGTATTTTCTAAGGGACTGAGAAACCTCAGTGCTCTCCCAATGAGAACACTGGCACATTCTAGCAATACTTTCAAAGAAAGAGAAACCCTCACAGGAAAGATGATAAACTGAGCTATTTTCTGAATCAGAACTCTGAGGAAAAATCCTGCATCAGTCCCTGCATCTTTCTGTTCAGATTCAGAATCTTGAATCTCAAGAAAACAGGAGTATCTCTTTCTTTTATCAGAAACTGCTTTACAAGAAGGAATAATAGCTTGGATTAAATCCTGCGCCAGACCCAGTAAACTACTCCTATCCACAGTAAATTGAGGGGGGTGGGGAGTAGGTACATGCTTGGTTTTCTTTCTTTTTTTACAGGAAAAATAGGACCAACCATGTTAATAATGGCGGCAGAAGCTTCCCCAGGGATAAGCACAGCATTTTGACACAACAGAGGAAACTTCCCTGTTCCCTCTCCCAGGACTGACAATAGTGGTACTCTCTTGCACACCTGAAGGGACCCCAACAGCCACAGAGGACTTGGCTAACCCCAGTCCATACTGGCTGTAGATGCTACACCAGAGGGATCTGGGGTAAACGATGAGTGGTTTGAGGTACAACAAATGGCCACAGTAGTCATCCACCTGTGACTAAGGCAGATTGCTAGCTTGCTGTAGTGGCAAAGGCTGTTTGCTTAACTTTTTTTTTCTTTTTGTGGCTGGAAAAATGACCATGGGACAAAGTCTGTTCCACGGTAAAGCTGAAAATGGTGACACTTCCTCCAGGGACGACAACCAGCAACAGCCAGTAAACACTAACAGTCCATAAAAGTTACTTTTTTTGACAGAAAAACACAATAACAAGCACTTTAAAACATTATGCCAGCTCCAAAAATTAAATCAATTTCTTCACAGAAAACATTTTTCAGTTACTTTATACCAATTTTAAACTGAGCGCTCTGTTTAAAAGAATGCTACAGTCTCACGACAGTCTGTTAAAACAACACTTTTCACTTTAAAATAATTTTCTTGAAGAGAAAAATAATAAAACTTCCAAAATATTATGAAAATGGAAGTTTCTTTCCCCAAAGGGAACTTATCTGCCCAACAAAAGAAAGCACAATCTGACTATCGATTCTCAAAAGCCTCACAGGAGCATAACTTTCAGTGGTGTTAAAGCTCTGATGGGCTTTGCACCCAAACTTGTCTTTTAGTCAGCTCAGCTCAATCTGCCTGACAGTTTTGGCATGAGGAAGGTGCAACGGAGCTTTGGAAGCTGGACAGCTGTTATCTCCTTGTCAGAGTATAACTGATAAGGCTAAGGCTACTGCAGCAGTGATCAATATGATGAACATTTCCTGTTAGAAACACCTTCATAAGAAATAATGGTAGGTAAGTTGTCAAAGCATAAGCACAAGCACTATAAAACCTTTAGTATGCCCTGCCCAATTAAAACACTTCTCCACATGAAACTTTTATTTAAATAATAAAAAGTATAGTCACAAACTAGACCAAATACGTCTGATGTCATCTGACTTGCTGATGTGTACTGAATCCATCAGTACTGGGTTAGAGGATGCCTAGTATGCCAGATAAAGGTCACCTTTTATTTTATTTTTTTTTGGGGTGGGATCACCTTTTAGCACTCTGTATTTGTGGATACAAAGTATAGTGACAGGGCTTTGAGTTGGTCCATGCAGCACATGTTCATGAGGCTGCAAGAAGGTACCAAAGATCTTCCACTGATTTTTGCCTCCTCAAAAATGACCAATCAGCAGTCAGAGTGAAAGTGCAGGAGGGAGCCAGAGCTTTTGGAAGCTGCACGGTTGTTGCATCTTGGACAAGATACAGCTCAGACAGCCTAAAAGTTACTGCATCAGTGGGAATGACAAACATACTGATAGATATTGTTTGAAAGTAAAGTTGTTTTCCCTCATAGTAACAAAGTGATATTTTTAGAAATATTATGTGATACAAAGCCTGCAAAGTATGCAGAAAGAAATATGCAGCAAACAAGTGTAATTAGCCAAGTAAAAATGTGTTTGCATGACAAGATACACTGTCAGCTTAAAATATTAGTAACAGATGGTTATGATAATATAGGCTTGCTGAAACAGCATAAGCTAAATACATACAAAGACTCAACTGACAGACCGAGTCTAACAAATGGAAATAGCTAACAGTGCAAAAAGAAATAGCTATCTTGTCACAAGAATACACCCCGATCTTCTCAAAAATTAATAAGGAAATAGAAAACTGGTGAGGTCCACAATATTCTCAGAAATTTATTAAGGAACAGAAACTGGCGTGGTTCACAGTAAAGCCACAGATATACCAAAAATGTTTCATGAGGATAAAAAACTCAGACCGTATAAAAGTGCTGATAAACAACTGGTTGGAGGAACAGTTGATTATGAAATGAGAGCTGTTTGAGGAAGTGCAGTGTATCTGTCAGTAATCCATGTTACAAAGAAAATGTTAATATCCCAACAGTAATGTTTGGCCAGTCATATAAACAAATATTACATTAAGTACAAATACAGTTGTACAGCGACTTAGTCTGTTGCTTGCTATTTTCACATGTGTAATTAATGCCACAGTAGTGCAGTGATTAGCACTGTGGCTTCACAGGACATGACGTGGTTGTAGTTGGCATGTTTACTAAGCAAAGTCTGCATGTTCTTATTTTCATGTGGGTTTTCTCTGTACATCCCAAACAGATACTAGTAGGTAACCCAGTGATTCAATACATTACCTACGTGTGTTTGAATGTGTGTGTGCATGTGTGTCTCCCAGTGAACTGACATCCCATAAAGAACTGGCTGTTAGTCTCACATCTGTTTGATGAAAGAGACTGCAGCTTCCTTACAAACCTGAAAAGACAAAGTAGGTATCAGATAATGAATGAATGAGTTATTTAATTAATTAACACCACTTTTGAAAACGGACGGCAAATTTTAAACAATAGCGAATATGAAGGGTGCAACTTCAAAAATTAGCTTACTGTACAAAATGTATAAATTTTTTGGCAGAAAAGTAATATTAGGGCTAAAAATAACATATAAAATGTATTTGGGAAACAAAAGAAGTAGTCACTTACCTTGACCTGACTTCCAGAACATAACTCCATGCATCTGTCCAGCAATGCCAATCCGTCCAACCCTCTGGAGGAGGTGCCTGGGAAGAGCAGCAACACATTTATCCAGTGTGTTCACTATTCTTTCAACGTCTTGTTCCTTTCCCTGCAAAACATTTTTGTAACAGCAACTTTGGTTACAAAATTTGTGGAAGAAAGCTAATGTGAGATAACTGGAGTACAAAAAGGTTAATGAAAAGACACAAGAGTTTCAGTTATGTGCACAAAGCAAATATTCAGGAAATAACATTAGGAAGATGAAAAGAAACAAAAAACACCAAATGGCTCCCTGTTTTTATCTTGCCTCTTATCCAAAGCCATTATCTTCTCTTAACATATGGAACTTCACAACGAATTATGAAAAATAGGTAAATGGACTTCTTACAGACCCCTCTCACCAACACTGCTCTCACTTGTTAGCCCCTTCCCATATGTGCTATGCTTATCAGTGCATAAATATGAAAGCACATACATGCTTCTACCCACTGATATCCTCTTCCTCCTAGATTGCATTATGCCTCTCATCTTCATCCTACTGCATAGTACCATCAAAACGCCATATGATGGTTGTAAATCTGGAGGACAATGCAGGCAGACAGAAGATCTTTAGATGTCTGAGCAAACTGTATCCCTCTAACAGAAACCCAGTGATGAAAATTAATTCTCAGTATGAAATCATAGGCAGCAGACTGCAAAATTAAGCAATTCAACCCTTTGCATAACCAAACATTTTGGAAATATAGAGTATATTTTAGAGCATTTATTATAACTGTAATTGCCTTAATATTGCTACAACTCAAGTGCTCTAGGTTGCACTGCATCTGAATTGTCTGTGTGTTTTAGCTGCTTTTCTGTACATATTGACATCTCTGTATTTGTAGATTAACTACTTATTCTGCTGTATTACTGCCTCGTTTTTCAGTTGTGCACTTGCCTTGCTTCACTTAAAAAGTTTTAAATTGCTAATTTTGTAGAGTTTTAATTGCATTTACTGTTTAGGACTACACACTCAAGTGTGTTAGCCTTTTCTGTGTTTATTTACTGTATTATTGCATTATTTAGCCTGGTTCAACAAAAAAAATACTATCTTGTTTGCTCGTTTCCCACCTTTCCTAGCCAGTCCATATCCCAGGCTTTGCTTGTCTCATTACTTTATTTTCTGTGTTCATAACTATCCAGACCTTACTGTGGTAGAGGGAAGCCTACTGCTTACCAGTGCCTATCTAACGCTAGAGGAGTGGTTTCCAGCTCTGAAATTGTAATTGTATTAGCTTTTTTTGGACTGATTTCTATCCCTTTCAACTTTCTGGCTTAAAAACGTGTGTGTTTGCACACTTTTCGTATCATGCAGCACTGCGAGGCTACAGTTAAACTATTACAGGTGCCAGAAAGTCTGCTCTTCAAATATTCCCTTAGAACTAGCTGGATTCTCAGTAGAAGCACTAAAATCTGAACCCCTTTTACTAGCACTTGCTCTAGAACCTGCTGGAAAGCACTAGGAAGCCTGAAACTGATACAAGCACTCAATTCTCCTTGTCAATAAGGAGAAATTGTAAAATCCACGAATTGAAATAACTATTGAAATAATTTACTGCGAATACACCTATGAGTGCCCAATTTTATAATGCTGTAATCCAATGCTGTAGCCAAACGAACAAACGACCAAAATAAAATAAAACACTTGTTTTTATTGTACAAATACGAAAGAAAATAAACAAAAAAAACTGAACAGAGTTAAGCGCTTTCACCCAACATCACAGGGTTTCCTCAGAACTCCATCTCAATAAGGAGAAATTAATAATAGGCACTAAACAGCTTATAACTGCAAAGTACATTACAAAGATAAGGGAAAACAGCTCTTAAACTTTACAAAAAAAGCACCTAAACAGGCATGACCAAGGGTCAGCTTCCAGTGATTTCTCCTGTCCACCTGGTGAATCTGGGCATACTGGGGCAATGCAGCAACTGCCTCATGTACACAGACAATCCTCTCCTCCTACCACCCAACACTACAACCTGCGAGAGATGCACTTACATAGCCAAACTGGAAGCAAAGCTCTCTTCGGCCAAGACTGTGCTAGACAGCCAAGAGGAGAAGGTTAACACCTGCACTACAACTCTAGCAACTCATAGCCCTTCAAACCCCACACCATCAACACCCACACATAGCAATACTAAACCTACATATGCAGAGGCCCTTAACATTAACCTGCCCCAGCAACAAGGACCTCCGAAGCTGAAACGCAAACAAACACCAGTCACAACCAAAGTGACACATAGCTCACAACACCAGTGTGCCACCCAACAACAGCCCCTAAGGCAAGACAATGTACCCAAAACTTTAGTCATAGGTGACTCTATAGTCAGGCACACTGATGTTCCACTCACCAGGCTGAACAAGAAGAAAATTACAGTCAGCTGCCTGTCGGGTGCCAGGATCCGCCACATAACACATGCACTCAAGTCACTCTACAACAAGTACAAATACGGCTCTGTCATTGTCCATGCTGGAGTGAATGACTTGAGACGTACCTCCCTGGACTACATGAAAAGAGACATGGAAGAGCTCTTGGATCATGTGGCCCAGGCAGGTATGACCCTAGCCCTGAGTAGCATCCTGCCTTCGCCCAGAATGATACCACAGCATAAGGACAAAATGATTGACTTCAACAATTGGCTAAGCTTCTGGTGTTATTCAAAGGAGATCCAGTATTTGTCTGCCTGGGAAGACATGATCGACAAACCATGATGCTTTGCCAGAGATGGTCTGTACCTGTCACCCCTGGGATTCTGGTTACTGGCTAAAGCTCTTGCCACCCCTATAGTGCCTTTTTTAGGCAAGGTTCAAAGGATAAAACCACCATCGTAACAGATACAAGCATGCAAAATTTGAAGGTAATGCTATTTAATGCTAGAAGTCTAAACCTCCAAATGCACTCTCTCGAGGCACTCCTAAAAATGGAGAACATCGATATCTGTGCAGTAACTGAGACCTGGTTCAAGGCTCCAGAGAGCACCCCTGCAATACCAGGCTACAACTCTTACCACACTTTTTGTCCACAAAACCAAGACCGAAACACTAAAGGTGGAGGAGTGCCCATATTCACCAAGGATATTCACACATCCACGCTAGTTGCCCAACACAATGCATCTGAAATTCTCCAGGTGCAACTAACACTAGGTAAGACTGCAATCCAAATTGTAGCTTGCTACAAATACCCCACCATGCCCCAAGATTCTCACTACACCTTTCTAAACATACTGAAAAATATTAAGATATAACCAAATACCCTAATACTGGGTGATTTCAACTACCTTGCCATTAACCTGGAAAACTACTCGGGTACCAACTCCTTTTCCCAACGGTTCTTGGAATTCATAAATTCCAACGCCTTTAATCAACTAATCCATTGTCCCACCAGGGGCTCCAATATCCTAGACCTGGTCATTACCAACATGGGAGATAGATGCTCCACACCAGTGGTCACCCCCTCATTGGTCAGGTCTGACCATAAGCAAATCACCCTTGACGTCCACATCCCACCCCCACCCCCCAGTAAGGAAACCTCCTTAAAAAACTTCTCCAAAGCCAACTTCATGCTACTGAAGTCAGAAGTGACAAACTTCACGACACCCATGCAGATGGAATCTGAAAGTTCGAATGCAGAATCCTAAACTGAGGCACTGTACGAGCACATCCACTCTTACATGAATCGTGCCATCCTAAATAGAACCAAGATGCTCTTCTCCAAAAAAAGGAAGCCAATCTGGTGGTCCCCTGCTATAAACAAACTATACAACAGAAGGAAGAAACTGTTGTAGAAAAGAGGAAAATCCCAGGATGCAAAGAACTCCCTCACCAGCCTCAGTAAGAAGCTGAGATCCCTCATAAAATCCTCAAAAGCTAGTTACGAAAATAAAATTGCCAAAGAGTCCAAAGGCATTCTATATTTAGGTCAAGAATCTAAATGGCAATGCTCAGATCTGCTCTGAGCTACAACAGAATGGCATTAAATATACTGATCCCAAGGATATTGCCAATATCCTGGCAGATCGATTTAGTGCCAACTTCACCCCCCTCTCAACTCAATACCAAAAGATTGCCAAATTCTGGTAATCATGGCCACACAGGTAGAAACCGCACTCTCCAAAGCTAAGAATACAGCATCCATGGGACCAGATGACATCCCAGGCTGTGTACTACATGAACTACAAAATGAACTGGCATCTCACCTAAGTGTCATGTTTAATCATAGCCTCACCTCAGGCTTCGTGCCCACTTAATGGTGCACAGGTACAGTTATCCCACTCCACATGGGGGGATCCGCCTTGGATCCCGGGAACTACCGTCCCATCAGTCTGACAAGCCTGATCTGCAAGGGCATGGAACGCATTATCATGGAACTTAAAAACAAAGACATTGGCAACCTTCAAACACTGGACCCCACCCAGTTTGGGTTTGTGAAGGGCCGATCTTGTCTCCTGAATCTGACTGACTTCTTCAAATCAGTCTCCAGAGCTGTGGACGAGGGTAAGGCGGTCCACACAGCCTATCTGGACCTCGCCAATGCCTTCGACACCATCCCCCACTCTAGAATCATAGATAAACTTACTAAGCTGGGTATAAATCCCTATGTCACTCGATGGGTTGCCAACTGGCTTACTGACAGAACCCACACTGTAAAAGTAGTCGACTCCAAATCCAGCTCCAGACAAGTGATAAGTGGAGTACCTCAGGGTTCAGTCCTGGGACCACTCTTGCTTGGCATCTACTCCTCTGAAGTACAGGCCAACACTAAGGGACTTTGGCTAACAAAGTTCACAGATGACTGCAAACTGGGAGCCATTACTGAATCCCCAAATTATGTGGATATTCTACAAAAGGGCCTTACAGAAACAGATGTCTGGTGCCAGAGCCATGGGCTCAAGCTTAATGCCAAGAAATGTATAGTTATCCCCTTTGGAAAAAAACATGTACTCATGAATTACCACATAGGTGGCAGGACACTAAACATCGAAAGTTTGATGAGAGACCTAGGGACACAGCTGGACAGTGGTCTCACTTTCGATAACCACATCGCCACAACAGTCAGGAAATCCTTCTATATGGCACACCTCATCACTAAGGGCTTTTCATCCAGAAAAAAGGAGGTCATTGTCCCACTGTACTCATCCCTCATTAGACCCATTATAGAGTATAATGAGAAGTTATGTACCTACCATAACGTTCCATGTTAGTTGTCTTCTCTCGCCTTCTTTCTTGCTTGATGGGTTCGGAGCCGAACCTCGGCTCCGACTCGGCACTTTGCTAAGCTCGAGAGTCACTTTTACCAGCTTGAGGCAGCCCCATATCCCATGATGCAAGGCGGTAAGTACCCAGATCTCGTTTGTTGTCTATAGGCAATAACACCTAGCATAAAAAACTTCCCAAAAGGAAGAAAGAAGGCAGAGAAAAAGCCTGAAGGATGGGTTAGGAAGACCAGAACTGTATGGTCTTAAGAAGCATTCTTCCATGTAGGGAGAAAAAGGTCTGTCCAGGCCAGGGGGAAGGAGGGAGGGTGCAAGAAAGAAGGCGAGAGAAGACAACTAACATGGAACGTTATGGTAGGTACATAACTTCTCAATGTTAAGTTGTCAATCTCGCCTTCATTCTTGCTTGATGGGACCGCGTCCCTAGCACCTCTATCCTGGGTGGCTTAATGGAACAGACTCTTGAGAACTGTAGAGCCAAAACTGGCTCTGTCCCTGGAGGCCAAATCCAATTTGTAATGAGAAACAAAGGTATGAGGAATGGCCCAAGTGGCTGCTGCACAAATAGTGTCTAATGGAAGTCTAGCCTGAAAGGCTGTGGAAGTGGCTAAGCTTCTGGTTGAATGCGCTTTAGGTTTCGAGCACAGCTGTTTTCCCCTGAGCTGATAGATTTCAGAGATGACAGAAGAAAGCCATCTAGATAAGGTCACTTTTGAGACAGGAAGGCCTTTTTTGTTATCAGCATAAGAAATAAAGAGCTGATCGGATTTCCTGAATTGTTTTGTTCTGTCCAAATAATATCTGAGTTGGCGGTGAACATCAAGATAATGTAATTTTTGTTCTGATCTGTTTGAGTAGTTTGGGAAAAATACAGGAAGGTCAATAGACTGATTCAAATTACTCTTTGAGGCGACCTTAGGCAAAAGGTCGGACTAGTTCTCAACGATACTCTGTCTTTGTGGAAGACCAAATAGGGGGGACGAACAGAGAGCATGAAGTTCAGATACTCTCCTAGCTGACGTAATAGCAACCAGGAATAGAGTTTTCCATGAAAGAAATTTCAGGGAACATGAAACAGCTGGCTCGAAGGGAGGAAGAATCAAGGATGTCAGCACTAAATTTAGGTCCCATTGAGGAGGAGGACTCCTGACTGGAGGTTTCAGGAGAAAAATTCCTTTTAAGAAGGCTCTACAAAGCCTGTGGGACATAATGTTGTGATCTGCGAACCCGACATGAAAGTTCGAGATAGCAGCCAACTGAACTTTGACCGTGGAAGAAGAAGAGCCCGCGTGAAAGATTTCCGCTAAGAAATCCAGAACTGCTTGGACTGGAGCAGTAAAGGGATCAATATTTTTAGCTTTTGCCCAACAAGAAAAGCGTTTCCATTTGCTGGTATAAATCCTTCTAGTAGAGGATTTTAGGAAGCTACTATGATGTCTCTAACAGGATTAGAGATCATAGGAAGCCTGGCTAAGGAAGGAAGTGGAGCAACCATGCTGTGAGGTTGAGAGAAGGGATAGACCGGTGCAGCTGACCCGATTGGTGAATCAGAAGGTCTGGTACTGGGTCCAGATGCCACGGCTGCACCAAAAGGTGACGATGGAGGAATGGGAACCAAATTTGTCGAGGCCAATAGGGAGCAATGAGAATCATTTTGGCTCTCAAAACGGTGGCTTTCTGGAGTACTTGTGGAATCAGCGGAAAAGGAGGAAAGGCATAAAGAAGTCCCTGGGGCCAATCCTGGGTTAGAGTGTCTCTGGGGGGATGGCCTGGCAGTGAGAAGAGAGAAAAGAAGTCTGGGCATTTGCTGTTTTGGGGAGTAGCAAAAAGATCGCAACATGGGTGGCCCCATTCTAGAAAAATCTCCTCCACTATAGATTGTTTGAGAGACCACTCGTGAGGCATGAGAATAGCTCTGCTCAATCTGTCCGCTAAAATGTTGGTTTTCCCAGGGATATGCGTTGCTACCAGAAACCGATGAGAGGAGATCGCCCATTGCCAAAGTCTGAGAGCTTCTCGACACAAGGGGTAGGACTTGGTTCCGCCCTGTTTGTTGATATACCATACTACAGACATGTTGTCTGTGTGAACTGCAATTGTTCCCAAGGGAAGAAAGTCGTTGAGGGCTTGCAACGTTAAAAGCACTGCTCTCATCTCTAGGACATTTATGTGCAGGTGGTATTCGAACGGTTGCCACATCCCATGAACCATCCTGCCCTGATAATGACCCCCCCACCCGATCAGGGAGGCGTCCGTAGTGACAGTGGCTACCGGGGCCGGGGATACAAATGGTCTGCCTTGGTGAATCTGGGGAGAAGTAATCCACCATGAAAGATGATTCCTGCAAATCTGTCTCACCAGTATTTAGTGACGCATTGGAAGTTGTTGGTGAGACCACTGAGTGAACAACATCCACTGAAGCAGGCGCATGTAGAAGCGGGCCAGGGGAAGAAGGGTAATGGCTGCAGCCATGAGGCCCAACACCTTTAGAACCATTCTGGCTTGTACTTTTTTGCTGGCTAGGATGATCCTCACGTGACTTTGTATATCTAAGATTCTTTGGTCTGTGAGGGTTGCTGACATCCGAACAGTGTTTAAGTTTGCGCCTATGAAAGTAATAGACTGGCAGGGCAATAAGGAGGATTTTTCGTAGTTGATCGAAATTCCCAATTGAGTGCAAAGATTTATTGTGTAATCCCTGGCTTGAAGTAGTTGATGCCTGGTGGTGGCTGAAAGGAGCCAGTCGTCGAGATACGGAAACACCTGGAATCCTTGACGTCTCAGGTGAGCCGTGACCACTGCCATACATTTGGTGAACACTCTGGGGGCTGTAGTGAGACCAAAGGGCAGGGCTCTGAATTGGAAATGACTGGACCCCAGCCGAAAGCGGAGAAATCTTCTGGAGCGCCTGTGAATTTTTATGTGATAGTACGCCTCCTGAAGATCTATTGAGCACATCCAGTTGTCCTTCTCTAGGAAGGGCAGAATTGACTGAAGTGTGACCATTTGAAATCTTGTCTTTCTCACAGACTTGCTGAGACTGCTGAGATCCAATATTGGTCTCCAGTCTCCCGTCTTTTTGGGGACCAAAAAGAATCTTGAGTAGATTCCGGGCTCTGAATGGTCTGCTGTAACTGGCTGAATGGCTCTTTTTTGTAGAAGTTTTAATACTTCTAACTCTGCAACTTCCCTTAGACCGGGTGGTACATCTGGAAGAGAATATGAGTGAGAAAAGGGACTTTCCTCGAAAGGAATTTTGTAACCCTCGGATATGATTGACTGTACCCATCTGTCTTGAGTGAGGGAACGCCAGGCTTCTGGGTACAGCGATAGTCTTCCCCCGACTGCCTCCAAGGATGGACAGTCGGGCAACATCTCAGGAATGCTGAAAGGGCTTGTCAGAGAGAGGCTCTCTGCTTCCCTGGTTCTGTGGACCCCCTCTGCCTCTAGAGCGGCGTCTGTTATTATTACCCCCTCTGCCTCTAGGGGTAAACTGACCACGTGTATCCGGCGTGACTCCTTGGGATTTGCGGAACCACATCTTTCCACCCTTCTGTCCTTTAGGGTAAGGTCTAGAAGGGGTGGAAAAACGGACCCCTACGGCAGAAAGAGTCTTGCCGTCCTGTTCACACCTGGTCAATGTATCCTTCACTTGAGGGCCAAACAAAGCTGACCCATCAAAGGGAGAATTTGTGAAGGACGCCTTAAGGGATCTGCAAAATTACAGAGCCGCATCCAGGCTTGGCTTCTAAGAGCCACCCCTGTACCTGCGGCTTTACTCGCTCCATCTGCTGCATATGATATCAGTCGCATGGAGGAGTTAGCAATAGAATTAAGGATTCCTAGCTGTGAAGCAATTTTTTCTTGAGCCCCTGCAGCTGTGGGATCCTGTACTACTTCACCTAGTTCCTTAAGGATGTCCCTTTGGAGTCTGGTGAAGTGACATAAGTAGTTCAGCGAGCGCATAGCAAAGGTCGCTGAAGAGAACATCCGCTTACCATACCTATCCATGGTCCTAGAATCCTTATTAGGAGGATGGACAGGTACGGAAGGATCTGCAAGTTCCTTCTTAGTGGCAGCCGCCACCACCATGGCATCAGCAGGGACACCTTTCGTAAGGAATTGCTTTTCCAAAGGGGCAGTAATAAATTTAGACGGCCTCCTAGGAACTGGCTCTACAGAGTCAGGAGCAGCCCAAGCCTTTCGAGCAATAACCTCCATAAGGGGGTCGAAAGGCGGAGACACCCAGGAGGTGGAGGGCCGAGATCCAAACGCCTCCAGGTATACTGACTCATCCTCAGAGGGATTTGTGGAGGGCCAGTTTCCCCTCTGTTTTAGGAGTTCTAGGATGTCCGAGAAGGAGACATCCTCAGAGGGGGATCTTGGGAATCCCTCCGACTCATCTAAGTCGGTATCTGAAGTGATAGACTCAGGGGAGTCTAGGTGTTTCCTCTTACAAATCCTCTTGCGCGGAGGATCTCCTGAGTGATCAGGAGAATCCTTGGAAGAGGGGGTTATTCCCAGTGGGGAAACCTGAGGCGGAGGATCTCTGGGTCCGGGAGCAAGAGAGCTGGCAGAGATATCGACAGGCACTGTAGAGGGAGGAGCTAAGGGAATAGACTGCTGACTGAGCCCAGTGGCCAGCACACTCTTCATCACCTCGAAGGCCCCCCTCCCAGGGAGGTCCGAGAGAACCCGTTCCGAAGAAACCGGAACTCCAGGACCCACCGAAAGGGAAGGCTCCGAGGCAGATGTCGGAGCCGAGCTCACCAAGGCCGAGGCTCCAAGGGGAAGAGTGGGGTCGGACAAGGGTCCGATGCCACTCACCCCCTCGGAGGAGACCAGGGAAGCCCGACCACCGAATCCCTCTAAGGAAGGTCTCCAAGAGGAGATAAGAGTAGATGCTGATGGTGCAGAAGGGGGGGGTATCCGCCCCTCAGCCATAGCAGAAACTATCCCTGAAGACTCCAGCTCCAAACTCTGAGGTAGAGTCGAAGGAGGAACTTCAAGAGGGTGTGGACTAATAGTCATCTGTTGAGACGGACTATGCAGCATTTGGGCCAGTGCCTGTGATTTCAATAATCTACTGACCACCCTCTCTAAATCATGGTCAGAAAGCCTGGATGACCTAGATGATTGGCTCCGATGGCTCCGTTCCGAGAGGAGAGGTGAGGCCGGAGCCGAGAGTATCGGTTCCAAGGAAGGGGACCTGGACCTCTTCCTCGAAGGAACCATCGGAGCCGAAGAAACCATAGATGCAGTCGGAGCCGAGGACTTTTCGGCACCGACAGAAAGTCTCGATGCATCGGCTCCGGCCGGAGTTGATACAGACATAAAAGTAATGGTGTCGGAGCCGGTCGGCGCCGACACCGAAGCCTGAGCCACTTGGTGGTCGGAGCCAGTCGGAGTCGACACCGATGTGACTGAAACAGTATCGGCAATGATAGCCATCGGTGCCGAAGGTTTTTGCAAACCAGGATCGGCTCCAGCCGGAGCCGATCTCGACTCAGGAGGAGTCGGAACCGAGGCCGCAGGCTTGGACACAGAAGCCTGGGCCTTGGAAGACTTTGAAGTCTTGCTCGGAGCCGATTTAGCCGGAGAGCCCTCCGGTTTAAGAAGACCCCTTAAAATCAATTTATTCCTCCTCTCCTGCAGGACTCTCTGGCTAAAGGAATGACAAATCGCACAGGAGTCCTGCAGGTGGAGAGGTCCCAGGCAATATAAACAAGAAGTGTGACCGTCTGTCAGAGACATCTTCTGACAGCACGAGTCACACTTCTTAAAGCCTGAGACCCTTTCTTTGGACATAGTTGTACCAACAATACACCACAACACAGTCCCAATCAGATAACAAAGTTATCTAAAATATAGAGAAACTAACCTCTCACACACACACACACACACCCTGACAGGGGGGGGGGGATGGGAGGGGAGAAGGCCTGACTAAAAAAATTAAGGAGGAAGGGTAATTTTAGTCAAAAAAGGGCTTAATATAAACTAAAAATGTTAGATATTAAGTTTAAAAGTGAAAAGGTGCTAAAGACAGTTTAATATAAAACACTTACCAGGAGCTGGTAAAAGGAGGACCTCATCAGCGAAGCGGCAAACAAGATCTGGGTACTTACCGCCTTGCATCATGGGATATGGGGCTGCCTCGAGCTGGTAAAAGTGACTCTTGAGCTTAGCAAAGTGCCGAGTCGGAGCCGAGGATCGGCTCCAAACCCATCAAGCAAGAATGAAGGCGAGATTGACAACTTAACATTGCCCCGTTTGGTATGTACCTCACAAGACATCTGCAACAGCTGGAAAGGCCACAGAAATACCTCACTAAAAGAATCACAGGCCTAAAGCAGATGCCATATGCTGACCATCTAAAAAAACTCCAGCTATACTCTGTGGCATATCGTCTACTCTGAGTCGATCTCTGCTTAACATACAAGGCCATGTCAAACCCCATGCTCCACTTAAAGAAATCCCAATCCCTCAGAGGCACACGCTCCAGGGATCTAAACCTTGTCATCACAATGAACAAAACATGCTGGAGGGATAGGTTCCTGACCCAGAGACTCCCCATACTCTGGAATAGACTGCCCATACATGTCAAGCAGAGCGCCTCATTGGCCCTCTTCAAAAGGAACCTTGATGATTGGATGAGAGATAAGAAATTCACCCCGGAGATCATGTCAGTCGCCCTGCTAGACAGGGGTCCAGAGAAGTAAATATTGTGGGAAGAAATATCCAGAGAATTGTTATGGCTAGGCTTGCATAGGCACTAGGGCTGATAGCCTAGTACCAACCTATGAAGGCGATGAGAACAGAGAAGTTATTTGCCATAATGGGCATAATAATACGTTTGTATATGATATAGTACATGCTTCAACAAGAACTGCCATTGAAAAGGTAGTTTTACAAAGATCACTATGGTACAGAACAGAGTCTTGCAATAATGATAATTGAGCTAAAACACTGCTTATCTCTACAATAACAACAAAATTCTTGTTTGTTGAATCAGCTGATAATATTGTTAATTTTTTTTGGGGGGGTAAACAAGATCTTGATTTAAAATGTATACACCAACTACTCCTCAGTACCAAAGGAATTTCTCTATAATTGACATTTTTGTAGGAATGAACTCCTCAAAAGTTTCACTAGCAAAAGAAATATAAAGTAAAGCAAGCCAATTATAATTTAAATTCAACAGGAAAAGGAGATATAACTGCACTTGAGTAATAACATACATACTGCCTTTACAAACAATTCAACAAGAAATCCAAGAGAGTTAATTCAGAAACTTCAGGATCAAATTGTTCCAAAACTACCCATCACTTCTGTTTGGAAAAAAAAAAGTTAATGATTCAACTGCTGATAAATGCAATAACAAAGTCACCTCTTAGTCATTTTTTTAACTACGCACTGTTTCTTGTTCTTAAAATGGAAAACTTAGGACCAGAGCTAGTGTTAAAAAGGCTAAATATTTATAAATACAAAATCATTCAGGGTGGTAACTATTTAAATTTCTTAAGTGATTTCCTTACATACAGACCAACCAAATATGACAATACTTACCCCATCGTACATGAAGAAAGAATTTCTATGGTAGATATCTACTGAAATCTTATCCAGAGGAATTACTTTTCTTCCATGATGCAAGTCCATTATCTAACAGCATATACTTTGAATTAAGTTTGGGGGAGCCCCCACCAATAACCTGAAAGTGTAGGGGGACTAGTCTCATGAGAAGAAGCAACTTCACATCAAATTTGAGAATATGAAAGGAAAGTGAAGAGCACTGACTGCCTTCCAGGACAAATTTCAACCAAAACATGTTTCAGTTATTACACACATCACCATAGTAATATGGTAAATAAACAAGGACAAGTCAGATCTTTTTAACTTTGAAAATGGGCAATATGAATTTGAGAACAGGCCTTGCAACACCACCTTCAGCTAATGCCAACTCGTATTCCAGGTTTACAAATCAAGCTAGCATACACTTTGAGCAGGAAACAACCTTGGCTAATAAATGGAAAGTGAATTCACAGATACCTTAGCACACTGCACAGACATAACATCTTAAAAAATTGGACCCATTCATTAAACATATCAGTTATTCTGAAAGATGTTTTCCCCCCTTTAACTGAACATAGAGTTTTTTTTTTAAAGTGGACTTCAATCTTAATGTATACCTTCTCTCCTTTTTCCATAATTAGGAAGTCACATCTCAAAGCAAAACTGGACAAGGTCAGTTTAATTTTGATAGTTCTTTCTTAGCCAATATAACCATGATGTATATTCATTGATGATAAACCTTATTGCTTTTACACAACTGCCATTATCTCCACACAAGCCTTACTAACACAACAGAGCTAGGTACAGCATTCCATTTTCAGAACTCTTGGGAGTCTATAAGCCTGTAATGCAGAACTTTGATCTCTAAAAGCAGTTCCTCTAGTTCATAAAGTTTTTTTGCTATAAGCTGCTTAATTAACACAAATTACTGGACAAAGCTGTAGGTTGATTGGATACTCTAAATTGGCCCTAAGCGTGAGTCCGTGCATGAGTGTGCCTTTCTTGGAAGGTTGGGCACCGGGCTGGCAACTCGACACCATAAAACTCCACTGCCAATCATGAGCAGACAGGTGATCCACTGTGGTGACCCCTAACCGGGAAAAGCCAAAAGAAGAAGACTGGATAAAAAAACACACAAACATTACAATCATCACGCATGTTCTTTTAACTTGACTGTTAAATCAAATACTCAAGTGCAGTCTTATCTTGCCAATGTTTCACTTAATTACACATTGATCCAGCCGAATATAAAGTCTTTTTTTACATAAATTAACCCTTAGTCACCACAGCTTTCTTTTGAACAAACAACTTAGGCTGCAATTACCTAACATCGTATCTAATGCATCATTTATTATAAGGTAATCTTAGGTGAGAACATTATCTCTAAAATTTCTGCAGTATTCACCACAACTAAAATATCAGTAAAGTGTTACTACGGAGCTCAGGATCGTCCAAGTGATCTTACTCATTTTTTTTATCCCAATCACCTTACTTGCCTGTGTAAAGTATAATGCAACCCTAATAAGTTTTTTACGTCTCTTGTGCCTGAAGGAACAGAGTCCATAAGCCCTATTTGCCATGAATAATGTAGCTTCATTTTTACCTTCCATATTTTCCAATGTAGCCATAATATCCATAAAATCATGCATAGGAGGAATCTCCTCTGTCCTTCAATACCCTGTGATAATTTTTTGTCTGTTATCAGTTTCATTTTTAACAAACCTTTAAAACATGTTGGTTCTTGGATATCCCCTGTTTAAGCACAAAATGCTCCTTGCACATCACCCACTCCTACCCAATGATTTGTCTGATATTGTCCTAAAGTTCCCTAAGAAACTGATAAAAGACAGACTAAGACAAAATATATGGTCCAAATTCCTTACAGTACTCAGGGGATACCTCCAGCAGTGCTGATCTACTCCCACAAATACCCTATGTATCCTTTCTGACATAAAAATATTTATGGAGACATTTCCAAGTGATGATGCTAAACTTCCTGGACTTCGTTGCCCTTTTTGGAGAAAGAATAGTTGTGTAAAATCTTACCATAATCATAGATGCCCTTCTCTTCCATATTGCAGTATTCCAAACCTTTGGGTTATCCTCTGCTATGCTACCCGAACATCCAGCCAGTATACACAAAAGCTTGTAGTCACTGCTAGGTACATGGGATGTCTGACGTTGGCCTAGGAAGCATGGGCCATAAAAGTGACATCTGCACATACCTTACTGAATGCCCCAGTCAGACCCCAGTCCCAGGACAGTTGTACAAGTCCTGTGTCATCCAAGCAGGAACAGTTTAGATGGAAAGAAGGGGGTGAGGTAAGTGACATCTGCACATACCTTTCCTCAGAACTGAATGCCCCAGTCAGACCCCAGTTCCAGGACAGTTGTACAAGTCCTGTGTCATCCAAGCAGGAACAGTTTAGATGGAAAGAAGGGGGTAAGGTGGGAGGAAATGAATACTGCAACATGGAAGAGAAAGACATATGTGGTTACGGTAAGATTTTACAAAACTATTCTATGTCCTTTTACTCTCATGTTGCAGTATTCCAAACCTTTGGGTGAGTGCCAAAGCTCACAGGGAAAAAGGGGATGGTGGTATGGAACTGTTTTCCATGAAGCCATGTAGGATTGCCCTAGCAAATCCCACCCTGGATCTGGAGATGTGATCCAGCCTGCAGTGTTTAGTGAAGGTATGGATGGATGTCCATGTAGCTGCCTCTAGAATGGAAGCAGTGTCCAGTCCTTTGAAGAAGGCCCCAGATGAAGCCATGGCTCTAGTGGAGTGGGCCTTAACTTTTGAATTGAAATTGAGTTATTTCCCATGAAATGTGCAGCAAATGGATATAGCCTTGGAAATCCAAACAGAAATGGTCTACTTTGTCACCGCGTTTCCCAGAGCTCTGGGGTGAAAGGAGACAAATAGTTGCTCTGACTTCCTTATGGGCTTATTCTTGTCAAAGTAAAATCTAAGTTGTCTGTAAACATCAAGGGAATGTAAGACTCCCTCACTATCATTTTGGGGGGTGAGGGAAAAAGATGGGCAGGTGAATACCCTGGTTTAAGGACAGCTCATTGACCACCTTGGGCATGAATGAGGGTTTGGGCCTCACGGTCACTCTATCCTTGTGGAAGATGAGGAAGGGAGGTGTTGCCATGAGGGCCGGGAGCTCTGACACTCTTCTGACTGATGTCAGGGCCATGTCGATTACAGTTTTCCAGGTACAATGTTTCAGAGATGCCTTATAAGCTGGCTCAAAGGAGGCAACAGCGAGTTCCTCTAGA
This sequence comes from Protopterus annectens, assembly GCF_019279795.1. Taxonomy (NCBI): domain Eukaryota; kingdom Metazoa; phylum Chordata; order Ceratodontiformes; family Protopteridae; genus Protopterus; species Protopterus annectens. Next base: position 646,017,806 of record NC_056747.1, read on the forward strand.
ATGTAATTCAGATCCCATGGAGGTGGAACTCACTTCCTGGGGGCCTGAGGTGTAATACTCCCTTGCAGAATAACTTTGGAGGGAGATGGGATGCTAGATGGGGGTCAAGAGGCAGACAGGCCAAAATAGCATCAAGGTGTGCTTTACAGAGGAATATGCCAAACCTGCTTGCAAGAGTTCACACAGACAGGACAGCACTAAGGGGACCTCACTTTGAAATGGGTCTGGCTGTCTTTGTAGACATCACATGGCGAATCTCTTCCATTTAGAAAAATAGGATTTCCTAGTGTTAGGTTTCCTGGCCTCCTGCAGGACTGTTAGCTTGTCCTCAGTGTAAAGGTGTCTACAAGGGATCAAAATTCGGGTTCCTATTACATGATCAAAGATGCATTCTGTCAAATGCATCTTGATTGAATGTAAAAGAATGAAAAGGCAAAATAGCAAAGCGGCTTTTAAGCAAATTCTTTCCCTGGGAAAGAATTTGCTTGGCCGCTTCCGTTACTTTGCCGTTTTCTGCACTGTAGTGCGATCTCGGAGTTGGTATATTTAAGTAGAGGGGGGTGAGGGGGGTGAAGCCCCCCACTTTATGCAAGGTTTTAAATTTTTTTTCTTATTTTTGGAACAGCTGAGGTTTCGACATTGTAAGCTTTCGCTTACATGGGGTTGATTAATCATCGTTCGCTTTTTTAAGTTTTCGATGATGTAATATAGACCCTCAAAATTCTATCACTCACAGGGTTAAAGATTCAGAGATTCCAGATGGGGATGGATTAGTGATCCCCTGTCCTGTGTGAGAAGGTCCACTCTGTGAGGTAACTTATGATGATTCCCTCTGGGTAAATATAGAAGGCAGGGAAACCAATGTTGTCTTAGCCAAAAGGGAGTCACCAGCAAGATTTTTGGTTTGTCCTGCTGGATTTTCAGCAGGACCTTTTGAAGGAATGGGAAGGGGGGAATGCATAGAGAAACATCCCCTTCCATAAGATTGGGAAGGCATCCGTTGCCTTTGCTAAGGGACTGGGTAGCTTGGTGCAAAAAAAGTGGCAGTTATCTGTTCAGAGGGGAGGCAAACAGATCGATTTGTGGTGTACCCCACCTGTGGACAATGTCCAGAAACACATCCCTGTGAAGCATTCATTTGTGGGATTGTGACATGGACCTGCTCAAGGTGTCTGTCTGAATGTTCTGAGCTGAAGGGATATAAACTGCCTGCAGGGAGACTCCGTGTTCGACTGCCAGGTCCCAGGCTTGGACTGCAAGTCTGCATAGCAAATAAGATTTGGTTCCAGCCTGCTTGTTCACATACCATAGAACTGTAGTGTTGGCTGTGAACAGTTTCAGGGGTTCTTGTTTTAGGGCATGAAGGAAGGCTGTCAGGGCAAACAGAATTGCTCTCATTCCCTGATGTTGACATTTTCCCACCTGATGGTGTGTGACTAGGTACCCTGTACTTTCAGGCTGCCCAAAGTAGTCCCCTAGCCCAGATCTGAGGCATCTGTGTACATCTCCTGGACTGGGCAAGGTGTTGTAATGGAAGTCATGGGTTGAGTGTAACCTGTTCAACCACCAAAGAATCTCCTTTCTTAGGCAAGGAAGGAAGGGAATGTCAAAGTCCAAGGGATGTGAGTGTTGGGTCCATGTGGACTTTAGGTATCTTTGCATTTTTCCCTTGTGGAGTCTTGCCAGAGGCAGCATGGGGATAGTGGAAGTCATATGAACCAACAGTCTGAGATATTGTTCAGCTGTCAAAGCAGTGGCTTTGAGAACAGATGGCAGCTATTGCCTCAGGGATTCCACTTTTTGGGGTGGAAGGAATACTCTCATGACATCTGTCCTTATTCTGTTCCCCAGAAAATCTTGGTCTTGGGAAGGCTCAGGTTGGACTTGGGGAAGTTTATGTTGAATCCCAGTGCCTGCATGACTGAGATGACTTTGTAGAGTTGGTTCTGTAGGGATCTGGAGCATTCTGCCTGAATCAGGAGGTCGTCCAGGTATGGAAAAATTTGAATCCCTTGGACCCTGCAATAAGAAACCACTGGAGCCAGACATTTGCTGAAAACCCTTGGAGCAGTAGAGAGTCCAAAGGGCAAGGCTGAGAACTGAAAATGTGAGGAAACAACAGCAAAGTGTAATTATTTCCTGCAGCTGGACCTTATAGAGTTGTGAAGGTAGGCATCCTTTATGTCCAAGGTGGCTAGAAATCCCTGAGGTATCAGTAGAGGAAAAATGGTCTGAAGAGTAATTATACGAAAGGTGGGTAAGAAAAGGTTGAGATGAGAAAGATCCAGGACAGATCTCCATGGTCCATTCTTCCTTGTAACTAGGAAGAGTCTTGAATAAAGTCTCTTTCCTTTTTCTGCCAGAGGAACAGATTGTATGGTTCCTTGTGAAAAGAGGCGGTCTATGACTGGTTGGAAAAGGGAAAGCTGATCTTTGGGTAGCTGAGGAATCCCTCTGGGAGAAGGGGAAATGATCCACATCATTACCTGTCTGAGGTAATGTTTTGCTAAACTGGAAGACAGTGAGAGAGCCTTAGAGACAGGGGAATGAAGTCGGGGGGTGGGGTGGGGGGGCAGTGAAGGCAGGTAGTCACAGGCTACCTGCCCTGTCCTTAAAAGGAGGTTTATGGGCAGGAGTTTGAACAGGCTTAGAAGGAGTCTGCTGTTTCCTTGTGCCTTTTCTACCCCTAGCATGGGAGGCTGGAGCAGAGTGTTTTCTAATGAACTGGGTCTTTGAGGGATAGTTCCTGTGAAATGTAGGTATAGGGAAGACAAACAGGTGTTTGAGATCCTGCAGTTCCTTCCCTTTTTGCTGAAGGGCCTTGAATAGCTCAGCCACTTTAGATCCAGAAAGGGCACAGTTATCCAAAGGTGCATCCAGTAATTTGGCCATATTATCATCGGGTAAGGAATGTAGCCTTAACCATGAGTATCTTCAAAGGACTGAGGCTGAGGCTGCAGACCTGGCTGAGGCTACCACAGGATCATAGCTACATCTAAATGAATGTCTAGTAACTTGGGAAGACAGGGAAATGAGACTGGAAATTTCAGCCTTAGAAGGTGAGTCAGAAAGGTCAGCTAAAAGCATGGTGACCTGGGTCAAAAGAGCCAAGGCATATTTTTATTTATTTACTTTTTTATTACATGTGTTAACCGGTTAGTGTCCAACTGGGCCAGAAGCCAGTTTTCAGCAGAGGCCCGGGGAGAAAAGCTCCACATGTGGTAAGAAAGCTTACAATAACAATAATACTTTCATAATAAAGTAGTCAGTACAGAATACAAACAACAGTGGACACAGTATACCAAGTCTCAAGTGGAAGGACATGCCATTGTTAAACTTGCACAGAATACAAATTGCAGACAGTGTGCACAATATAAATTCAGAGACAGTATGCACATATATCAACAGTAAAATAATGACAGGGAGTTAATCACTATTCCAAAAGTATGTACAGAATGGACTGGAATCAAAGAAACCCTGTCCATCAATGAAACAGTGTGAAAGATGCTATGAGTCAGCACAGTTTGCAGAGAGATGGAGGCAGTACAGTAGGAGGTTAGAACAGAGGATAAGGCATAGTACAGGGATGTAGGAAAAATTAGCCTGTTGAATAGTAGGAGCAAAGCCAGTGTTTGGCTAGGTAGTTCTTTAGGAGTTGTGTGAACTTGTGGTGAGGACATTGTGCGATGGGCTGTGGAAGAGTGTTCCACAATTTGGCAATTTTGTGGGAGGAAAGGGAGTTGCCTTGGTAGCTGTGGGAGTGGGAAACCTTTAGCATTAACTTGTTAGACGATCTGAGGGACCGGGTATTACTACTAGGTTGGACAAGGTTAGAGAGAGCAGGGCAGTTTCTGGATTGGTACATTATTTTGTGGACCATGGCCATTTGGTTGAGGGATAAAAGATTAGGGAGTTCCAGACAGATGAGTTGGAAGAGAGCAGTGCAGTGGTGAGTCCTGTATGGCTGATTAGTGGCAAACTTGGTGATTTTGTTGTAGCAGGATTCTAGGTTATTGAGCTCAGTCTTACGTAGGTTTGTGAATATGTGAGATCCATATAGGAGGGTGGAAAGCAGGTGTGAACGAGCAGTGGCTAGTCTGGCACTCTGAGTAAGGTACGGTTTAGCCCTACACAAGTTTGGCGTGAGTTTGGCATGAACTTTCTTGATAGTCAGAGAAATATGCTTGTTGAATTTTAGACTTTCATCTATTGTGACACCTAGAAGTTTAGTCTGGTTAGTGGGTTCGATTTTGGTTCCATATGAGGACAGGATTGTGAGAAAGGACTGACCAGGTTTGGATATTTTGATCTGAAGACTATAACCCTAATTTTGTTTGGGTCAAGTATGAGGTGATGCTTTGACAGGTATTGTACTATGTCCTGAAAGGATGTTTGCATTTTTATTTGATGTTCTTGTGGTGAGGGGGCTGGGCATATAAGTGTGGAATCATCAGTGTACTGGACAATGTGTGCCAGTTGAGTTGCTGAGCTGAGGTTGTTAGTAAATATGGTAAAGAGGAGGGGACCAAGAATGGAACCTTGGGGGTCACCAACTGAAATGAGGAGTAGGAGGGAGAGACTGTTTACCCATTTAGTTGCTTGTTGACAACAGGAAAGATAACTATGAAACCAGGTTAGGGATGCAGTTGTGAGGCCATACGATGCAAGTCTGCCTAGAAGTAGTTGGTAAGAAACAGTGTCAAAGGCGTTGGCCATATCGAGAAGGACAGAAGAGACAGAGTGACCTTCACTTAGGAGATGATTAATGGTGTTGGTGGAAGATATTAGATCTATGCTAGTACTATGTTTAGGTCAAAAGCCGTGCTGAGAGCTAGACAGCAGGTTGTGGCTAAGGAGGTGGAGAAGGAACTGATTATGGATGTATTTTTCTAGACTTTTGCGAGGGGGGAGAGGATGGCTAAGGGACAGTAGATGGTTAGTTCCCTGGAGGGTCCACCTTTGTGGAGGGGAATGATGTGTGATACTTTTCAGAGAAGAGGGATGTACTATTCTGTAATGGAGCAGTTAATCAAGATGGATATGGGGTAGGTGATAGAAGGTACAGCAATCTTTAGAAATTAATTAGAAAGTTGGTCAGCAGCAAGACAGCAGGGTTTTAGCTTGGTTAGGAGTTTTTTATGTAGCTAGTTACAGGGGCAGGGGTTGGGGTATGACCAGGGCTAAGGAGAATCCTTTGTCAGAATTTTGGGTGGTTGTTTAAGTGTTTATGTTGACTGGTTTGGAATTAAGTTTGTCCTTTTTGATTGGTTTCTTAGCTAAATTCCAAAGCTGTTTATATGCTAAGAGGTTGGATGTATCTTTGGTAGTCTAGTTGCTTGGCTCTTTGGTGTACTTTTCTAGTGGGATCAGGACTATTAAGTATGTTAAGGTAGGTGTTGTTAAAATAATGGACAGCCAGGTCTAGATGGAGGTGTTTAAGTTGTGTCCAGTCACACTGTTGAAGTAATAGGTTAAAGGGAGAGGGGGGAGACATTGTTTGAATTACGGATGTATTTGTAGGAGGTGTTGCTTTGAGTGTGTATGCATTTTCTGTAAAGAAAGGTTGGAGAATGGTCACTAAGGGAGTCTGGCAAGCATCCAGCTAGGTAGTATAGGTTGGGTCTGTTAGTCAGAATACAGTCTAGTGCTGACTGCTTATTGGAATGTTTGTCTGTGTGAGTTGGACAGGTAATAGTTTGAATGAAGTTGAAGAGGTTCAGAAGCTTGAAGTAGTACTAGATGAGCAAGAGTGCCAGTCAAGATTGAAGTCACCAAGAACTATAGTTTCTTGGCTGAAATTGGTAGATGCCCAGGAGAATATATTTTCGATGGTAGGAAGATTATTGCCTCGAGGGAGATAGGTGGCAATGATAATTATGTTTTTGTTGGGATTTATTTTGAGGTGAGTTGTTAGGATTTTGGAGCTGGGTACATCTAGGTAGGCACAGTTAAGTAGTTCAAGTCTGAGGGTGTCTTTAAACATGATGGCAATTCCACCTCCTCTTTTGTTTAATCTGCCTTGTCTAATGATGTTATAGCCGGATGTGGTAACTTCATTATCTTTAATGTGTGGCTTTAACCAGGTTTCGGTTATCATGATTATGTCAGGTGAGTAGGTGGCCAGGGCTGTACAGAATTCGGTAGTTTTATTTATGAGGCTGTGAAGGGAAGGGGTAGGGATGGCAGTGTGAAGTAGATTGGACAGACGTTGTTATGAGGGCTGGGGGGAGGACTGTTGGTAGGGTAATAAGTTATTATTTGGACCTGGGTTAGGATGGATGGCAGCTTGGAGTTTAATTTGTGTTAAGGAGTGCAATAGAAGATTCCTAAACTTGTTAAATAACTTAGCATATCTTGTAGTATGGGGTTGGGATGATGTGTTTGAATGTGTTTGAAGGGTGTGAGGAGAGTGGTTGAATTACTGTAAAGTTGTGGGCTGATGACGGTATAAATGTGGGATTGAGAGCAATGTGAGGACAGTGGGAGAGTTGGAGAGTGGCATTGTCTGATGTGGTGTGTATGGAGAGGGGTGGAGCAATAGCTGGAGTAGAGAAAGTACAGTAGGACAGTATAGGCTGTTAAGGAGTAGTAGAGATGCATGGTTGGTAGATATGTTGGGAGGCTGAAGTAGAGGGCAAGGAGGGGAGGGGTAGAGTGAGCTTGAAATGAGTAGGGATGTGAGTATGCAGTGTAGAGGGTGAGGAATGGGGGGATGGGACTGAAGATAGAGGAAAATGGAAGTGGATAGGCTGAGGTACTAGTGGGTGTGGTTTGCATTGGTACAAATGTAATGAAAGTGGGGCTGGGTGGGAATGGGGGTATGATAGGGGAAAGGAATGAGCCCGAGCCCAGCGAGGGCAATGAGAGTGGGTTGACTCAGCAGAAGGAGGCAAGAGAAGTCAAAAAACAAATCAGTGAGCTTGGAATGAGGAAAAGTAAGTTCCTAAGGCTCTAATATGGCTGACGGTCATAAATTTAAACTGAATAGGCTTAAAATTACACAAAGAAAGTAAAGGAGGGTATGACCATGTATAGGCACGGGGGTTGGTGCTCCTGCACCCAGAAAAAAATAAAGTAAAATAAAATGAGGAGTCGAATGTAGCATGTTAAGTTGGTAGACAGAGCCTGTAAGTACAGGGGCAGGGGGGAGAGGGGAACACTTTACTAGCCCGAAGATGCATTTTCCAACTCTTTATACAGTTATGCTTAGAAGTAGAAAGCTAAGTTATAGTGGCCTATGGTACTTGCTGATCAATTCAGCTCAAGGAACTAATGAGGTTGGTAATTTTATGTCTTGTTAAACACTGCCACCTTGTGGTTAGAAAGGGGTAATTAGTAGGATAATTGGAAAACGGGGGGGGGGGGGGCATTCTCAGGGGAGTCTCGTTGAGTGTGCAGGCCACTAAGTAACAGAGATATGTTGCAGGTAGTTAGAACAGCAGGCAAAAACCCAAGTTATTGCTTAGGAAAGGTGATCCTTCTGGTTTTGTCGGTTTCACAAAGGTCTCACAGTGCGCAGTCCAGTTGAATGTAAAGTGGGTAGAGTTGGGAAGGGGTGAGACAAAAAAGCAAGTAGTGTATGGGTGGACAGAAAGCTGTAAATAAAAAGAAAGGGAAGAACTAAATAAGTGTGTAAAATATCGACAAAAGAATATTTAGACATATGCATCTGGTAATTTACTGCCCTGAAGGGCAGGGTAGCAGAAGTGTATACCTTTTGCCAAGGCACTCCATGGCCTTGCTGACATTGAATGTGGGAAGGACAGAGGTGAAGGAAGTAGTTTGGATGGCTTGTCTGCAGAAACCAAGACAGTGGCAGGGTCAGCAATACGACATTTAATCAAAAAATTCACCCCTTCAGGGACCTTGTAGAACCTGTCAGGCCTTCTGGGCAGGTGATTGTAAATCAGGATTTACAGAGGCAGCATTGAAAGCTTCAAAGAAGGCTGATAACACTGGAGAATTGCAGAAGAAGCAGGGTTATCCCTCTGCAGAAGCTCACAGTATCTTTTTTGGACCTCTGACATTTCAGAAGAATCCCACCTAAAATGTTCTCTCATTTTAGAGATTGTCTCCGCAAGGTTGAGGTCCTCTCCTGGGGAGTCAGCCTCAGCAGATTCGTCCTCTGGGGAAGCATACCCAGGAGGAGATGGCATCTTAGACACACAGGAGAGAGAATCCTCAGAAGAGGAGTCTGATGAGTCCTCAGCTTCAGCTTGGAGAGTTTCATTACCCTGAGGCCTGGGGCTGATAGGAGGACCACCAGTTCATGGGGAAATGGGCATGGCAGATCTTAGGGCCATAAAGGCATTAAATAGGCTCTGTAAAAACAAACTATTGCAGCCACAAAAACCAAGAAAAACAAATTGTGTCAGGGTAATCAGAAAGCACAAATCCACTTCACGATGACTAGTCTTCTTAACGCACCTTTAATTAATAAAAACAAGCAACGTTTTCGCTACACACTCTGTTGTAGCTTCCTCAGAGTACATATTAGAACCATTGACATTTTCTTTTTTAACCATAAAAAGGCGCCAAAATGTGAGGCGCATAAAGTACTAAAAGGCATATTACATTTCGTTAAAAAGTGACTTCAATATCACATAAGAGTTTTTTAAAATCATATTACATCAACCTGCATTGAACAAGTTACAAATTAAAACACTAATACAAATGTTATAAGTGTGCTACACTTTTTACTTATGTAAAGAGATACTGTCAGATCAGATCGTATATGTTAGCGTGGTTCTGTAAAAAGGCCTGCCAGTCAGGTTGGCTTTCTGCAGAAGGGGAGAGATGTTTTGTTTTTTTGTTTCTTTTTTTGTGAAGGCCTAGAAGGTGCAGGCTCTGAGGAAGGCCTAGATTCTGTTTGCTGGGAAGCAGTGGAAGGGCCGTTCTGGGCAGCTGTAAGAAACTGAGATTTCCCCTCATCGTCAACAGCTGATGTCTGTGATCCCTCTCCAGATGTGCCTTCTGCCCCAGGTTCTGTGGGCTCCTGAGGGGTACCCACTATACTTATTTTGGCAGATTCTGAAAGTTCCTCCAGGTGAACATCAGTCACAGGAGGGACATCAGGTAGAACAGGTGCAGCAGCAAGTTCAGGCCTGGAAACCTGGGCCTTCTTTTTGGGTAGCTCTATGGACTGACTGGATGACCATTCCATCCTTAACGCCAAGCATTTAAGAAGCTGATTTTCTAAGTAAATGCTCAAGGCGTGAAGACGACTGTGGAGTGTCTTAGGTACAAAGGCCTGAAAGATCACGGAAGTAAGATGGTTGTGATTAGGCCCTAGGCAGAAGAGGCAGAGTTTGTGGGTGTCCTTATGGGGCATCTGACAACCGCAACTGCACTTTCTCTTCCTGGATGACATGAACCTAAACAGACATGCAGTGACAAAAAAGAATCCGAAAACAGCCCTAATGGGGTACTTAACTTAAAAACTTGAAGATCTGATGGCGAAAAAGAAAGGAAGTCCCGACATTCGACTGGCGGCAGAGAAGTTCTGAGGAAAGGTACATGCAGACGTCACTTTTATGGTCCACGATCCCTAGCCCAATGTCAGACATCCCACGTACCTAGCAGTGACTACAAGCTTTTGCATACTGGCAAGACATTTGGGAAGCATAGCAGAGGATAACCCAAAGGTTTGGAATACTGCAACTTGAGAATAGAAGGACAACTACAAATTTCATACCAATGACCTTCTGGGTTTTGTCTGTTCAAACTTTCCAACCATCTAGACCAACATTTTAACCTTTTTTTTTTTTTTTTTTTAATATTTGTCCTGAAGGGTTTTGTAGAATTATTTTTTAATATTTGTCCTGAAGGGCTTTGTAGAACCAACTTAGTTTATAGTTGTGTGCCTCTTTGGTTCTAGCCTTGATTTTTAAATTAGGAAGTTCAGGTCATTGCAGACCCTTCCTTTTAAACTCATTCTCACTGCTTTTAAAAACTAAACATATAAAATAATGGTCTACGTAATCCTTGGGAGTCAGTTTAAAGGTCACCCTTGCATTCTGTCTATTTTCCTTAATTTTTCCCAGTATATTAGCTCTTTACTGTTCTTGTAAAACCTCAACAAGACCTCACTGCTATATTTACTTGAAGTTTTACAACAGACCAATAGGCATTTTCCAAAATGGCAATATCTTATTAATAGGCATGTTTTTGACTGTGTTATAAATTTTAGCTATCTGTAAACTTTGATACAATGAATTTAGTGCCACAGTCAAGAAACTGACTCTGGCTAAATCGTGAGAGGATTCTGCTTGGCTAATCATCACCATCTGCTTCCATTTAGAATCACATTCATAGTTTTGTCGGCTATATGTTAACCTTAATTGTGCAGCCCTATGGTATTTTAAAAGGTTTAGCAGAATTAAACTAACCCGATCCAAGGGCATCATCATTTCCTTCCGACTCATCCTAGGTAGTTCCCCTCCCAAATAAACTTCTTTAGTTCCCTTCTTATAGTATCCAAAAAAGACTTTTTCAGTTCAAAACTAAATACCTGACTAAAAAGCAATATTTTTGGGCCTATAAACATTTTTATTGCCTGCACCTTATCAACTAGATCTAATATCAAAGTTTTCAATTTCCTCAAAATTCCCCATACCTTTGCTTTAACATCTTTCAAAGTTTCAAAATCTGACTATTGAGCCTTAGTTATAATCCATACTTCCTAGGTATTTCATTTTGGTATGATCCCACAAATATGAATAATTTTGAACTACTTCATGGGTAGGTATAATGTTTACTGCTACGGCCTTTGTTTTACTCTTATTAATTTTTGTAACTAAGGACATCAAAAAGTCTAGACACACCTTGATATGGATCTGATAAATAAAGTAAAATATTGTCTACAAACAGTGCAAATTTCTTCTCCCAAGTAAATCAGTTAATACCTTTTTTCCTGTCATATCTTTTGAAATAATGGGTGTAAATCTAGAGTAAACAGCAAAGGGATCAAAGAACAAGACTGCCTTTTTCCTCGTATAAAGAAAAATTGTGTTAATAGGCCTCCCACTTTAAGCACCACAACAGAGGAACATTAGATCGAAAACCTTCCACAGATAATCCCATCTTACATAGTCAAATGCTTTTTCAACATCTAAGATTATCATAAGCAGTGACAAAAGATTCAACATGTCAGTGGATCATACTGGTTTTAGAATACTGTCCAAGTTTCACTAACCTGTACAAAACCACATTGATCTGGCTTTATTTTTTTCTGTGTGGAGTCTGCATGTCCTCCCCGTGGGTCGAGTGGTGTTCCGAAAGACATGCGTGAATGGGCATGCCTTTGTTGAAGGTTGGGCGTCGAGCTGGCAACTCGGCACCATGAAAATCTACTGCCAATCATTAGCAGACCGGAGTTCTGCTGTGGCAACCCCTAACCGGGAAAAGCTGAAAGACAACAACAACTTATGGTAAACTTCAGCTAATCACTTCACAAGTATTTCAATAAAAACTTAGAATCATGGTTAAGATATGAAATGGGTCTACCTACTTTTGGAATTATTGCAATAACTGCACTCTTCCACAAGCTGGAGATTAGTCTCTCTGTTAATATATTGCTAATTAAAGCATACCGTATTTTTATCACCTTTTCTTTTTCTTCATTCCACCAAAACTGAATTAGAAAACTGTCCGGTCAGGTGACTTTCCTGTGGCTTGTACTTGAATCTGATGATTTAACTATCCCTAAGAGGGTTATTGGTCTGCTTGCATCGAGGTCATCTATTTGTGTTAATATCAGATTTTGTATACACATATACCATTCAGCTTTATCATCTTTTACACTATCATGCTAGATACACAATTCTTTGTAATAATGCCCAACGATATCTAATAGCTTTTCATGCTCATAATGCAAATTTCCTGTTCTACTATATATATTTCTTATTACAATATACTAATTTTTTGCTGTCTTCAGTTTTTGACCTAACAACTTTTGTAATTTAGGGGTGTATTTAAAATGTTTCATTCTCGGGGCTACAAGTCCATGCTCTTCACTTCTGGTAAATACTCTTCAATCGCTACCTCAGTAATCCTTAACTATCTAATTCTTCTATAACCAGATTATCTTCATTCTCTTTTAACTCTCTTAGGGTATGCAACCTATATGTGTAGAGCTAAGTACTTTTCTTGCAGTACTTCCTTTCAGATTTCATAAAAAGTTCATTAAGCTTCTTTTTTTATTTTTTCCCCAATTTGCAAACCACATTTCCTACATCAGAACCAGTTTTAATAAAGGCTTTTTTAATATGTTTAATATCTGTCTATACTTGTGACTATTCAGCTAATATGCAGGGAATCATCAGTACCTACTAATGTTCATCACTGTTACCACCCAGTTGCACATTAACTAGGGCATGACCAGACAGAAGTATTGCATACACGTCTATGCATTTCAAACAATGAGAATGTTCCTAGAAAATACAAATTCTGTCTAGTCTAGACCAGCAACTGTCCCTCTCTGAGTAAAATGTATAATTTGTTTTCTAACTGAATTATTTTGCTACATCTATAAGCCCAAACAATTTCAAATACTTGGCTAGAAATCTCTCCTCCTTCACTACAGTAGCCTTCCTAGGTCCACTTGAGAAAGGATTTTTAGAAACAACTAAATTCCATTCTCAAGCAAGAATTAGAGAGCCCTGGCTAAAGCTTATAATGTCACACAAGATATTTTTCAAATCATTAAGTTTAATTTTTTGTGTGATACACACATTAGCCAAGGTAATTTGGAAGCCATTCAAATAGTCTGTCACTACTAGAAATATCTGCAAGAGTCCTTCACTGCCTCCTCAATCTCCAGGGATGTCCCATTTTCTACCAAACTTTTCTCTTTTCCTGGTCGGCCCATACTATGAAAAAATATTATTTTTGAAATCCTTCCATATAAGTAATTCATGTTCTTTTGTCAAGCAAATTTCTTGTAACATGACTGGTTTTAGTGATCTTATGTAAGTTAAGACTTTGTTTCTCTTATTTTGGCCTGCGAGTCCACTGACATTCCAGAACAGAATTTTTAACATCCTATACTTAAATAATTTCCTCTCAACTTATACACCCTCTGGTGGTGTCTCTCCTTTAAGCAAGGGCAAACTATTTTATACACAAATAAAAAGTGACAATAGCAGTGTATAACCACGCATGCAATTTTAAAGGAAGTAGCAGCTAAATCCACATTTTTTCCCATCAAAACAAACAAACATACTTCCATTTCACAAAAAAAAAGAAAGTTATGTACTTACCATAATGACAGATCCATGTTGTCTGATTTTCTTTCCATTCCACTATGGGTTGTCAGATCCAACTGGATCCAACCTCAGCACAGAATCTGAATTTCTTCAGTTCAGGGCTCTGAGTCCTCCCATGCCCATAATTCCCTGAACTCCACCTCAGTATCTACGATCTCATTTGCCGCCTAAAGTGATCAGTCGTGCTGTTGACAGCTGTCATCTTGTGTATCCTTTCAATGTTTCTTTCAGTGGTTAACCCTTATTCTTTTACTCCTCCCCTTACCGAGAGAATTATCTTTCTATTGTTTATTAGAGTTAGATTAGGACAGTTAGAATTTCAATAGTTATGTAGAGTATTAGGATTTTGAGAAATTTTAGATTATAAGTGTGCTTAGTATAAGGTTAGAGTATACCTCTTTGTGGTGTTAGGATAGTTAGAGCTTCTACAGTTAAGTGTGCTGTGGTTCCTTACATTAGCTATTGCATAAGTTTTTTTCATCAGACTTTGTCATAGATACTGATAGTGTTAGAAGTTCAGCTATATTTTGCTGTGTGTGTTTTGTACAATTAGTAATGGCTGACAGTCAAAGCTTTAAGAAATGTAAGGGGTTTGGGTACAAACTATCGCCCCCAAGTCCCACATTCCCTGTGTGTTTATTGCTTAGGTACCGTTCACTTTGAGACTCAGTGCCAGGCATGCTCCTTTTAGTTTCTGCACCTTGTAGACTAGTTTTTCACCTACCTCGATCAGTTTGACTATATGGTACATGTTGTTATGATTTTATAATAACAATAAAAAAAGTTTTTTGGAAGAAGAAGACTGATTCTTGGAGTAACATTTTGGAATTTATTGCTCTTATAGGAAGTAAATAAATGTTCAATCGAATATACTGCATTTCCAATTATAGAAGCTGAGCTTAATGCTAAAGAAGTAAAAAAACATGTTTCCTAACATTGTGACACTTGGTGCTCCCACTTACAACATTGATTCCTTGAATCTGGGATCAATAATCTTTACATCACCTTGTAGACTAGAAGAGAGAAACTTACAGCACAGGGACTCCTCCGTCCCCAGACAGGATCTGTTATCCCTTCTACTCCCTGTGTTGCCTTCTTGTTCTTTTCTAAGGATAAGAGGTCTAAGGAGAAGACTGACAGAAAAAAGAAGACGAGCAAGAGGAGGATAAGCAAGACAAACTCTTGCCTCAGTTCCAAGAAAACACACAAAAAAATTGGTTATGGAATTGCAAACCTGAAAATAATTTAGACCCTACAACACACTATAGATAAAGCATTACAAATAAGCAATATGGAGGAAGGGGATGACGCACTAACTGCAAAATACTTTTTTAAAGATAATCAGTTATAGATAGTGAAAGAATAGTCTGTTCTATATAGTATATACTGTCTGTTCAAACTACTGCTAGCATGATTATTAGCTTGAATAAAAGCTGCAAGAATAATATGAAATATAAAGGGTTAATTTAGAAATAGTGTAAATGCTGAAAAATAAGTAGTAGTAAGTGTGCTGGCATAACTTAGTTAAAATTTGGCATCCATGTAAAGGAGTATGTTATTGAGAAACAAAGTCTGTAAAACTAACTGTGTAGATGGCAGCTGCAAGGACATCCATGAAGTAAAGAAATGAAACATCAAGCAAGATAAAGATGAAACACAGATAGTGCTGGAACACCACGTTTCAGATAATGCAAGACTGAGTTTCCATAGATCATCAAACTACAAAGACCCAAGGACAAGGAAACAAAGGAAAAACGGTTATACAAAGAAAGAACTGTTTTACATCAGACTCTGGAAAATTACCAGATCTTCTGGTATAAATGTAACTATGCTTAAACAGACTTTGGAAATTTTCTATAGAGAGCTGACAGCATACGTGTTGCGTGTTTGTAGAGCTAAAAGTCAAATGTAACAGAAATGTCGTACTAACTAAAGCAGTTTGCCTCCTTGTATTTATTGTACTTAGTACAGTCCAGTATTTAAAAGTAGCTGGTGATACTACGAGTTAATATACTGTGGTGTGCTTGCATGCAAATCTAAATAACAAGAAGTAACCAACAGAAGGCAGCACAGAATTCTTCAGTTAGTACTCAAGTTGCTTTTAAGGAGGACTGGACTGACAGTGGGTGGAACCCTTAAGTAGAAATGAAAACAGTATCCACACACACTGTGTGGGGAAGAAGACACCTGAAAGACAGAATCCGAGCTTCACAACAGAATGCCCTGCAAGGAAGTACTTCTAAAGAATGCTTTACCAGAGTGGAGGTCTGTAATACAGTACTTAAGAAAACCATGAACTGGCAATAATCAAGTGGTCAAGACACAGATGTCACCCATGGAAACATTTCTAAAATATTCACCACAGGAAGACACTTTTGTGGTAGAACTAATGGATTGTCCCATCACCATTATGACAAAAGGCCTAGTTGCCTTCTGTTAACAGCCAATACAGTTAATCCATTAGAACAAAGCTTGTCTCGCAACTGCAAAGCCATTCTTGTCAAGGTCATGGGAAATTATTTTTATGGTCATGGACCTTGTAGAGGTAAAACTGTAAAAATGACAGTGCATATCCAAATTACAGAGAATATGTTCCTCTCTTTCACAGCCCCATAACAAAACTCTAGGAAATAAATGGAGCACCAAATGTCAAGTGGCAGCTAGGAAAACAAGTTTGGAGAAAATGGTGAGCCATCCAAACAGCCACCAAGCCCACACAGAATATAATTTAGGGTTCCTTTAGTAAAACAGACTGAGGCATGGAATGCATTAAGCAAAGGTGATAATAAAAAGAAAAGTACAGTTGTGTTTGGCAAACATACCATAACAGTACGTGTTCTAACAGAACATTGTTGAAGTAGCTTAAGTATTTGGGTCCTAAACCCCTGCCAATGGTCAGCTTTCAAAACTTTAAGGAGCCTGTCAAGCATTCTGTCAGGAGCTCAAGGGGAGATCGCTATAACGACAGAGTGCCAATTTCTTCAGAGCCTTTTTACCTAGAAAAAAGGGAGGCAAGAGCCCCTGAAAGGCTAATGCTAGGAAACAAACTCAAAAGTAAACTCTACACACAAAGGTATATACATCCACACCCTGGTAATACAAAAGGAAAAGCAGGCAAAATGAAGAGGTTAGATAACGGAAAACCTACTACAACAGTAATATAATAGAACATCTACTGTTATGGCATGATTACTTACACAACTGTATTACTTTCAACCTTTAAATCATTGTTACAGTGGCATTTGAGTAGATTATTATAACTAAGAAACGCGTGTGTGTGCCTTCTGTGGAAGGTTGGGCGCTGGGCTGGCAACTCAACACCGTAAAACACCACTGCCAATCATGAGCGGACAGGTGATCTGCTGTGGCGACCCCTAACCGGGAAAAGCCGAAAGAAGAAGAAGAAGATTATAACTAAGAAACTAAGGGAGGAGGAAAATTACACACAGAATCAAGTAGCTCCTACATAATGGACCTAGAAAAGCCTATTCTGAACCTGGAAAGGAAATCCAGTGTGTAAAACTATGTACAAAGGACTAAGTTGCTGCCTCTAGAACACTTTTAGAGTCCACCCTCTTCTAGAAAGCCACTGAAAAAACAAAGCCCTTGTAAAATGGGTCCTAAACTTGCCTGAAAGTGGCTTATTATGGTGAGAATAACAAAAGGCAATAGCATGAGAACCATCTATAGTCTGCTTTGACACTTGTCCTTTCCTCTTATCTTCACAGGTAACAAATAGGTGATCAGCTTTTTAGAAGGCTTGAGTTTTGTCTAAGCAGAACCTAATCTGCTTGTAAACATCCAGAGTGTGAAGAATCTTTCTCCCCTTGTTTTTAGGTTCAGGGAAGAGAAGACGACAGGGATATTAACAGTTGGTTCAAGTTAAATTCTGAGATCATTTTAGGCATACAAAAAGAGTTAATTCTCAAAGAGGCCCTCTCCTTGTGAAAAATAAGGTAGGGTTGAGTCACTGTAACAGCTTGCAAAGAATAGTGTAAAATCTTACCATAACCATAGATGTCCTTCTCTTCCATGTTGCAGTATTCATAACATTAGGGATTCCCCGCCTAGGTAAACTGAACGTCTGGCCAGTATACCAAAGATTTAAATTCCTGCAAGAAAGGTGTGATGTTGCACATAGGCTAGTAGCTGACGTAGGCCATAAAAGTGATGTCTGCATGTACAATCCTCAGAAATGAATGCCTCAGACAGAACAGTCCAAGGATATGAGGTAGAAGCAAAATATCATCCAAAGAAAAAAACATGAACCAATGAGGAAGGAAGGTGGGAGAGAATACTGCAATATGGAAGAGAATGACATCTATGGTTATGGTAAGATTTTACACAACTATTCTATGTCCTTCTATTCCCATGCTGCAGTATTCATAACATGAGGGAGAATACCAAAACTCATAAAAGGGAAAGGGAGGTTTGAGCAGAGGAAGTCTCCATGAAGCCATGCAGGATTGTCCTGGCAAATCCTGCTCTGGATCTGGAAATAATATCCACTTGTAATGCTTGGTGAAAGTGTGGACAGAAGACCATGTAGCTGCCTCCAAAATAGAGGCAATCTCCAAACCTTTGAAGAAGGCCCTAAATGAAGCTATAGCCCTACTGGAATGAGCTTTTACTGAGGAAGACAGAGTTTTTCCATGGAAAACATAACAGAAGGAAATGGCTTTAGAGATCCAAGAAGAAATGGTCTGTTTAGACACAGGCTTTCACATCACCCTGGGATGAAAGGAAACACACAGTTGTTCTGATTTCCTAATGGACTTGGTCTTGTCAAGGTAAAATCTGAGTTGTCTATGTACATCCAAGGTATGCAGCACCCTTTTACTGGAATTTTGAGGGGAAGGAAAGAAAGTAGGTAAATGACTAGATTGGTTAAGGGACACATCATTAATCACTTTAGGCATGAAGGAGGGGTCAGTGCGAAGAGAGACTCTATCCTTGTGGAAAATGACAAAAGGTTGAGAAACCATTAAGGCTTGAAGTTCAGAAACTCTTCTAGCAGAAGTGATGGCTACCAGCAAAATAGTCTTCCATGTGCAATGCTTTAAAGAAGCTGAGACTGCAGGCTCAATGGGAGCCTCAGTAAACTTTTCCAGTATAAAATTCAAATCCCGGTAAGAGGTACAAGTTTCCTAGGAGGTCTGATATGAAGGATGCCTTTAAGAAAAAGCTTAACATCTAGCCTAGAGACTAAAGGAGGAGACAGAAGCAGACATGCAGAAATGGCGGATAAGTGGGCCTTAACAGAAAAATAAGCCAATGTAGCCTTAAGCAGCTCACTCAGGTAAGACAGAACTAGAGGAATATCTACTGAAAATAGATCTGGCTATTTCTTAAGACACCAGATGGAGAACCTCTTCCATTTGGACAACTAGGATCTCCTAATATTCGGGTTCCTGGTCTAAGCATGTCCTCAGAAAAAAAAGGTGTTGAAAAGGGATCACAAGCCTATCACCCACAGAGTCAAGCTCAGGGTTGTTAGATTTGGGTGTATAAGAGATCCCTTGCCTTGTGTGAAAAAATCCACCCTGTGAGGAAACTTGTGATGATTGTCCTTGGCTAGGTGCAGAAGAGGGAACCAGTGCTGTGCTGGCCAAAAGGGGGTCACCAACAAGTTTTCTGGTTTGTTCTGCTGAATTTTCAACAAACTTTTTGAATGAGTGGGAAAGGGGAGAATGAATAAAGAAACATCCCCTTCAATGAGAATGAGAGAGCACAGAGGGCCTGGGACTTTGGCACAACATTGTGGACATTGTCTGTTCAAGTGGGAGGTGAACAGATCCATCTCAGGAGTATATCACCGGTGGAGAATGTCCAGAAGCACATCCCTGTGAAGCATCCATTTGAGGACTTGTGTCATGGACCTGCTTAAAGTGTCTGCTAGAACATTTTGAGCTGAAGGAATGTAAACAGCTAGCAAAGTGACCTTTGCTTTAGAAGCAATCTGCCAAGCCTGAAGAGCCAGCCTGCAAAACAGGTATGACTTTGCCCCTCCCACTTGTTCATATACCAAAGGAATGGAGTGTTGTCTGTGAACAGTTTCAGGGGACCTGGGCAAAGAGAAGAGTGGAAAGCTTGTACAGCAAGAATCAAAGCCCTCATCTCTTATAGGTTCATAGGATACTGGCCTGGATACCCTTATAGGCCTAGCCAAGAATTTCACCCATGTTCCCACAAAGTCAGCACCTATTTTCCCTGTCCAGCAGGGGCACAGGTGGGATCCCAGTGGTATATTTTCTGTTTCCCATCCAGTCCTCCAGGTTCCTCTTAAAGAGGGCTAGTGAGGTACTCTGCTTGACATGCAGAGGGAGTCTATTCCACAGATGGGGGAGTCGGGACACAAATCTAGCCTGCCAACAAGATTTATTAATGTCAGAAATGAGGTTGAGGCCTTGTGTGTGGGTTAAGTGAGTGGAATTTGACTTAGGATATACAGCAACTCCATCAAGGCTGAGTCTGAGATGGCTTTATATGCCATACACAAGTCACCTCTAAGCAGTCTGTACGAGACAGAGTAGAGGTACAGGCTTTTTAGCCTATCTGTATAGGATAGGTGTTTGAGACCCTGGATTTTCCTCTTTGATGTTGATATGTTGTTTCCTTATACAGGGAAACCACAGGCCTTGAACTTTTAAGTTTCTCAACATTTCTCCCCACCTCAGGTCTGAAGCACCTGTAAATAGCTTCTGTACAGGGTGACGAGACCGTAGAAGAAGGCTTGGAATCACAGATATTTGTTGAATCCACCACTGTAATTCTTTCCTCAGACAAGGGAGAAGAGGCAGAACAAACTCCAGAGGATGAGCATGCTGGGACCAGAGAGATTTCAGAAACCAGTGGAATTTTCATATGTTCTGTTCTGGGCTATACACTCAGGTGCATTAGCCTTTCTATGCTTATTTACTGTATAACTGCGTTGTTTAGCCTGATTTAACCAACAAAAAAAATCTATCTAGTTTGCTAATTTCCTGCCTTTTCTAACTAGAATAGTCCAGTTTCCAGGCTTTGCTGGTTTCAGGACTTTAGCTTCAGTATTCAGAGCTATGCAGACCTTGCTGTTGTAGAGGGAGGTCCTACTGCTTACCAATGAGAGTAGGAGCATTGCACTGCCTATCTAACACTACAGGAGTGGTTTCCAGCTCTGAAATTGCAATTTTATTGGCCATTTTGGGCTGATTTCTATCCCTTTCAACTTTCTGGCATAAATACGCATGTTTGCATGTGTTTGATCTTGTTTTAGATCAGCAGATCCTGTCTGGGCATCCTGCAGACTACTACAGCACCAGAAACGAGAAAGAGAGACTTTTTGTGCTAACTGCAAGTATGTTTTGCTGAATTTTCTATTTTTTTCTGATTTTGGCTGTTTTTATTACCTGCACTTCTCAGAAAGCTTAAAAGGTTGACTAGCTACTTATTTCACTGTATTTCTGCCTGTAAGTTGTTTTCCAGTTGTGCACTTGCCTTGCTTTATTTAAAACGTTTACATTTTCAAATTTCTAATTTTGCAAAGTTTTAATTGAGTTTACTGTTCTGAGCTAAACACTGAAGTGCATTAGCCTTTCTGTGCTTATTTACAGTATAACTGCATTGTTTAGCCTGACTTAACCAAAAAAAAAAAAAAAAAAAACAAAAATTATATCTTATTTGCTAATTTCCTACCTTTTCTAACTAGAATAGTCCAGTTTCCTGGCTTTGCTGGATTCAGGACTTTAGTTTCAGTGTTCAGAGCTATCCAAACCTTGCTGTGGTAGAGGGAGGTCCTACTGCTTACCAGTGAGAGTGGGAGCATTGTACTGCCTATCTAACACTAGAGGAGTAGTTTCCAGCTCTGAAATTGCAATTTTATTGGCCATTTTGGGCGGATTTCTATCCCTTTCAACTTTTCTGGCATTGCGTGCAGCACCGCGGGGCTAAGGTGTCTGCTCTTCAAATTTTCCCTTAGAACTAGTTAGTTTATCAGCAGTAGCACTAAAATCTGTACACCTGTCACTAGCACTTGCTCTAAAACTTGCTAAAAAGTGCTAGGAAGCCTTAATTTGTTACAAGCACTCACCTCTCCTTGGTAATAAGGAGAAAATAGTCGTAGGCACTAGATAGCCTACAATTGCAAGTACCTTGCCAAAAAGTAAGGGAAAACAGCTCTTGTACTACACAAAGAAAGCACCTAACCAGACATGTCCAAGGGTCAGCTTCCGGTGATTTCTCCTGTCCACCTGATGAATCTGGGCATACTGGGGCAATGCAGCAATTGCCTCATGAAAACAGACAACCCTCTCCTCCTACCACCAAACACTGCAACCTGCGAGAGATGCACTTACATAGCGAAACTGGAAGCAAAGCTCTCTCCAGCCAAGATTGTGCTAGACAGTCAAGAGGAGAAGGTTAACACCCACACAACAACTCAAACAACACATGGTCCTTCAAAACCCACACATAGCAACACAAAACACACATATGTGGAGGTTCTTAATAGTAACCTGCCCAAGCAACAAGAACCTCTGAAGCTGAAACACAAACAAACATCACCTCCAAACACAACCAAAGCGTCACATAGCTCACAACACCAGTGTGCCACTCAACAGCAGCCTGTAAGGCAAGACAACATACCCATTAGTCATAGGTGACTCTATAGACAGGCACACTGATGTCCCACTCACCAGGCTGAACAAGGAGAAAATTACAGTTAGTTGCCTGTTGGGTGCCAGGATCCACCACAACGCATGCACTCAAGTCACTCCACAACAGGTACAAATTTGACTCTGTCATTGTCCATGTTGGAGTGAATGACTTGAGATGTACCTCCCTGGACTACATGAAAAGGCCAAGGTAGAGCTCTTGGATCATGGTGCCCAGGCAGGTATGACCCTAGCCCTGAGTAGCATCCTGCCATTGTCCAGAATGATACCATAGTATAAGGACAAAATGACCGACTTCAATAATTGGCTAAGCTTCTGGTGTCATTCATAGGGGATCCAGTATCTGTCTGCCTGGGACAACATGATCCACAAACCACGATGCTTTGCAAGAGATGGATTGCATCTGTCGCCCCTGGGATTCAGGTTACTGGCTAAGGCTCTTGCCACCCCTATAGTGCCTTTTTTAGGCAAGGTTCAAAGGACATAACTACCACCATAACAGGTACACTCAAGCAAAATCTGAAGGTAAAGCTACTCAATGCTAGAAGTCTAAATCTCAAGATGCACTCTTTCGAGGCTCTCCTAAAAAAGGAGAACATCGATATCTGTGCAGTAACTGAGACGTGGTTCAAAGCTCCAGAGAGCACCCATGCAAGACCAGGCTACAACTCATACCACACTTTTCGGCTACCAAACCAGGACAGAAAAACTAAAGGTGGAGGAGTGTCCATATTCACCAAGGATATTCACACCTCCAGGCTGTATACCCAACGCAATGCATCTGAAATTGTCCAGGTGCAACTAACACTATGTAAGACTGCAATAGAAATTGTAGCTTACTACAGAACCCCCACCATGCCCCAAGATTCTCACTACACCTTTCTAAACATACTGGAAAATGTTAAGATACAACCAAACACCCTAATAGTGGGTGATTTTAATTACCCTGCCATTAACTGGGAAAGCTACTCCTGTACCAACACCTTTGCTCAATGGTTCTTGGAATTCATAAATTCCAATGCCCTAGAGCAACTAATTCATAGTCCCACCAGGGGTACCAATATTCTAGACCTGGTCATTACCAACATGGGAGATCGATGCTCCACACCAATGGTCACCCCCTCGTTGGTCAGATCAGACCATAAGCTAATCACCCTTGACATCCACATCCCACCCCCACCCCCCCTTAAGTGAAACCTCCATAAAAAACTTCTTCAAAGCCAACTTCATGCTTCTCAAGTCAGGAGTAACAAATGTTATGACACCCATTCAGAAGGGAACTGGAAGTTCAACTGCTGAATCCTACACTAAGGTGCTGTACAAGCACATTCACTCATGCATGGACTGAGCCATCCCAAACAGAACCAAGACGCTGTCCTCCAAAAAAAAGGAAGTCAATCTGGTGGTTCCCTGTCATAAACAAGCTGTACAACAGAAGGAAGAAACTGTTGCAGAAAAGAGGAAGAACCCAGGATTCAAAAAACTCCCTCACCAGCCTCAGTAGAAAGCTGAGATCCCTCATAAAATCTTCCAAAGCTAGTTACGAAAATAAAATTGCCAAAGATTCCAAAGACAACCACAAGGCATTCTATAGCTATTTCAAAAATCTAAATGGCAATACTCAGATCTGCTCTGAGCTACAGCAGAATGGCACTAGATATACTGATCCCAAGGATATTGCCAATATCCTGGCAGATAGATTCAGTGCCAACTTCACCCCCCCTCTCACCTCCTAAAGGGCCCATCTCAATACCAAAAGAATGCCAAATTCCGGTAATCATGGCCACTCAAGTAAAAACCTCACTCTCCAAAGCCAAGAATACAGCATCCATGGGACCAGGTGACATCCCAGGCTGTGTACTGCATGAACTTTAAAATGAACTGGCACCTCACCTATGTGTCATGTTTAATCATAGCCTCACCTCAGGCTTCATGCCCACAGAGTGGCGCACATCTACAGTCATCCCACTCCACAAATGGGGATCCAATTTGGATCCTGGGAACTACCATCCCATCAGTCTATTGAGCCTGATCTGCAAGGTCATGGAACGTACAATCACGGAACTTATAAACAAAGACATTGGCAACCTTCAGACACTGGACCTCACCCAGTCTGGGTTCGTGAAGGGCCAATCTTGCCTCCTGAAACTGATCGACTTCTTCAAATCAGTCTACAGAGCCATGGACGAGGGTAAGGTGGTTCACACAGCCTACTTGGACCTTGCCAAGGCTTTTGACACTATTCCCCACTCTGGAATTATAGATAAACTTACTAAGCTGGGCATTAATCCCTATGTCACTCGATGGGTTGCAAACTGGCTTACTGACAGAACATACACTGTAAAAGTAGCAGACTCCAAATCCAGATCCAGACAAGTGACAAGTGGTGTACCACAGGGTTCTGTCCTGGGACCACTCTTGCTTGGTATCTACTTCTCTGAAGTACAGGCCAACACTACGGGACTCTGACTTACAAAGTTCGCAGATGATTGCAAGCTGGGAGCCATAATAGAATCCCTGAATGATGCGGATATACTACAAAAGGGTCTTACCGAAACAGATGCTTGATGCCAGAGTCATGGGCTCAAGCTAAGTGCCAAAAAATGTATAGTTTTCCCCTTTGGGAAAAACTAAATACCTATGAACTACCACATAGGTGGCAGTACACTAAACACCGTAAGTGTGATAAGAGACCTAGGGACACAGGTGGACAGTGGTCTCACCTTTGATAACCACATAGCCACAACAGTTAGAAAATCCTTCTACATGGCGCACCTCATCACTAAGTGCTTTTCATCCAGAAAAAAGGAGGTCATTTTCCCTCTGTACTCATCCATCATTAGACCCATTATAGAATACAATGCCCCATTTGGTATGTACCTCACAAGACATCTGCAACAACTAGAAAGGCTGCAGAAATACCTCACAAAAAGAATCACAGGCCTAAAGCAGATGCCTTATGCTGACTGTCTAAAGAAACTCCAGCTACACCCTGTTGCATATCGCCTACTCAGAGGCGATCTCTGCCTAACATACAAGGCCATGTCAAACCCAGAGTTGTTGGACATGCTACACTTAAAGAAATCCAAATCCCTCCAAGCCACACGCTCCAGGGATCTTAACCTTGTCATCACGATGAATAGAACATGCTGGAGGGATAGGTTCCTGACCCAGAGACTCCCCATACTCTAGAATAGGCTGCCCATACATGTCAGGCAGAGCGTCTCAACTGCACTCTTCAAGAGGAACCTTGACGATTGGATGGGAAATAGGAAATTCACCCCAGAGATCACATCAGTAGCCCTGCTAGACACAGGTCCAGGAAAGTAAATATTTGTGGGAAGCAATAGCCAGGGAATCGTTATGGCTAAGCTTGTATAGGCCCCTAGGGCCGATAGCCTAATACCTACCTATGAAGTCTGGCTAAGGATAACATGGGCATAGCAGATGCCATGAACCCTAGCATTCTGAGAAAATCTCTGGCTGTCGAAGTTAGGGTGAGAAACTGTTGAAAATAGGTCAGAAGAGACTGCATTTTTTGCAGGGGCAGAAAAGCCATCATAACATTTGTCCTTCTCCTGCAACCCAGGAAAACATGATCCTGAAAAGGGTTGTGGGAGAACTTCTTGTAGTTGACAGTGAAGCCCAGGCTTTGGGGCAAGTTGATGGTGGTTTAAAGATTCTTTAGCAGAATGTCTGGGCGGTCTGTTTGAATAAGCAGGTCATCCAGGTAAGGGTAAACGAGAATTCCCTGAAGTCTGCAAAAGGCAATGACAGCAGCCAAGCATTTTGTGAATACCCTTGGAGCTGTGGAGAGTTCAAAGAGCAAAGCAAAAAACTGAAAATGAGATGAAGCAACAGAAAAGAGCAAGAAATTCCTGAAATGAGGGTGAATTGCAATATTAAGATATGCATCTTTGATATCTACAGAAACCAGAAAAGCTTGAGGTAGTAAGAGAGGGAACGAGGTTTGCAGAGTGAGCATCCTGAAGGTGGGAACCTGTAGAAAAAGGTTGAGTTGAGACAAGTCCAAGACTGGCCTCTATGGACCATCTTTTCTGGGGACTAGAAACATTCTGGAATACAGCCCTTTTCCTCTTTGCAGAGGGGGAACTTCCTGATTGGTGCCCTGTGAGATCAGGCCTTGAAGCACATTAGGGAAATGAAGAAGCTGGACTCAAGGTGGCTGAGGGATATCAATGACAGGAGGAATGGATGAACAAGCCATGTAGTAACCATTTTGGACATTAGAAAGGACCCATTTTTCTGTGGTTATGTTTGTCCATGAGGAAAGAAAGTGAGACAGGAGCTGAGAAAGAGGAATACTGGAGAGTCTGAGCAGGTAATCACAGACTATCTGGTTTGTCAAGAAAGGGGGGCTTTTGAGCAGTGGCTGGTTCAGTTCTGGAACAGCTCTGCCTGCATGTCCCTTTTTTGGAAGAGGAAGGGTTTTCTTCCTCACAAAATGTGGTTTTGAAGGGTAATTCTTATGTTACTTTGGAACTGGGGACACAAAAATATGCTTATGTTCCTGTAACTATTTTCTTTTTTCTTTAAGAGATTTGAAAAGGGCAGCAGCATTAGCACCAAAAAGGGCAGAATTGTCAAGAGGTGCATCCATAAGTCTTGCCTTAATATCTCCCAAGGACAGATCCAAATTCAGCTGATCTGGAAGATGCCTCAGTTGCATCATAACTGCACTTCATGGGTCGATGATTAACCTGGGAAGAAAGTCTTGCCTTGGCTGCAGAAGGTCTGTCAGCAGCTGTGAAGCCTGAGAAAGCAGGGCCACAAAATACTTAGACATATGAATCTGGTAGTTAATGGCCCTGAAGGCCAAAGTAGAAGATGTGTAAACTTTTACCTAGCCTCTCCATCATTTTACTATCCCTATCAGAAGGAAGGAGAGAAGTGGAAGGTAGAAACCTGGAAGGTCTATCTGCAGACACTGAGAACACATCAGGATCTGCAGGAGGACATTTGAAAAGCAATTTGCTGTCTTTTGGAACCTTGTCAAACCTATCTGGCCTTTTCGGGCCAAAGGTTGAGAGTCAGGGCTTTTGCAATTGTTTAAGTTAATAATGGTTACAAAGGGGTGATCAAAGGGCAGACTAGCAGCAATGCCCAACAAATGAACTTTGAAGGGGGAAATAAGAAGACTTCTATTGCGACATGGCTGATGACCAGTTCATCTCTCCCTCCCTTGTAGAAGGTACATGGTAGTACATGTTGTATAAATGACTGACATATACCTCAGTGCTTAGAAAGCAAGTGAAATGGAAGGGAAAAATGGGAAGGTGGTAGTGAGACCTAAAGAACTGACAAAGGCAAAATTCTAAAATTCTAAAGTGGCAAGACCATCTGGATTCAGGATATGAAAGGCTGTGGGGGCTGTGTTAGCCTTAACCAGAAAACAACTAACGAAACAGGTAGACATGAAAGCAGCTAATCACTTGAGCCTATGTTTAGACAAATAAACGTGTAAAAGGAACTCTATGATCTACTCTTTGGATGCTTGTGGAGTGTCATTTAGTTGCTGCATGCCAGGCAGGGTGGTGACAGCGCCCTAGGTTTTGCTTCCAATAGCAGATGCTTGTGGGTTTGCCTCCTCATTGTCACAGGAATGCCTCTTTAACCTAACTTTCATCGGTCTGTAAATGAGAAACAGAAAAGTAATCTTACAGCAGAGGAAAATGAAGTAACTGCAGGTGAGGTACACTTATAACAAGAAATGGATCAGGGCTTAGGTATTAGACCCAAATCTCTTATCTGCCTTTCTTGCTAAAGACCATACCTGCAAGGTGATCCTTCCAGCCAGTCACTTTGATAGGTCCCTTCCCACCATTTCTAGGTGCTATGAATACTTTAGACATCTCTCATTTATCATGGAGTTTTAAGTGCTGTCACTTTTAAAAGCACAGTGAAAACAGTGAATTCAGAAATGCATGGATGTTGTATAAATTCAGCCTCACAGAGAATCTGTACTTGTCCAGTAGCTCATTAGGTCAATAATGTTAAAAGTTAGCAATGAGATCCTTATTTGATGTCAAAGTCCATAATTTTCTTATTTTTAGACATGAGACACATGAACTTTGCAAAATGCATGTTAAGCTAAATAGAAACTTGTAAGACCCTAGGTGTGTACAGACTTGGCCAACCCAGGTCACTAATTTCTGTGTGTCCCAGGTCACTGTATCAACAGGCAAAAAAAATTCCAGTCCCAGTTAACTCAAAAATGGGTTATCCTGATAAGGATGCACCACTCCAAAGACAAAATCTATGTTACAAGGTCCCACAGAGCTCATCTGCCTGAAGACTACCAATAAAACTTCCTAAAAGAAACACGACATCCAGAGTCTTTCTCTTATTTCAAATTGTTCTACGAGATCTTGTGCAGAATGGCCTACGACTATAAGCCAAACTGCCTTAATACGAACGTCCTTGTAAGGACAAACTAGAGAGTCCCACTCAGGACTAAATATGTACTTATTAAGGTGATATGGATCTGGGATCCCTAACTACAGGGACCTTGTAAAAACATATTTTGTCATTTGGAGTGGTACGCCCTTATCAGGACAACCTCTGATCCACAAATGAAACCTACTACAACACAACAAAATGTCCTTATCAGGATGAGCTACAGCTTGCTTCATCCCGGAACTAGCCACATTCCTAGCTCCCATTTCTGAGTTAATTGGGACTGGAATTGTTTGCCTGTTAATACTGTATGTTAGGAAAATACCTGAATTGCGTGAGCAGACATAAAGAAACAAGGATATAGGAAGGCATGCATGCATGCCACAATACCCAGTACATAGGACCATTTTGTAGGCTTAAATGGGCAAATAAGTGCACCGTGCATGGCAGTTTGAGATCTAAAATGCCACAAAAGAGGTCTCAAGAAATCAAGTCTTCTAGGTAGTGTAGAGGACCCTTTGAAGTAAAACTGATAGTTCTGAGTACACCAAAATGTTAACATATTCTTGGAGCTCTGATCAAAAGCAGTAAACTTATTACTTGTAAGGCTGTGCTATTGGTTCCCAAAAATGAACATTTCTCCAAAGTGCACTTTTTAAGTACTTTGACAGTCATGAAATACTTTCCTTGTCATCCACCAAGTATGTTACACAGTGAGCCATGATATACCAGTAGAGACCTCAGAAGGCTGAGGATGGTTGGAAAGCTGCTACTGTGTCTTAATGACAACTATAATTTCCCTAAAGAGCACACAGAGATCACAGTCAGTCTGGGGCTGGTTTCGCCCTTTCTCTTCAGATAAATCCCCAATAAGACCCCCCACTGGCACAGCTATAGGGTTCAGATCTTAGCACAGTGGTCAAGCCAAAACCTCCAGCACCCTCTCTGTCCAACCAGTGCTTTGTGTCCATGCCCAAGTAGCTGACACGCACACACTTTGAGATTTGATTTATTTGCAAACACACAGACACTCCTGGGGAAGGCTGGCACAGGTTCACTAGCTATGCCACCTTCTGCCCAGACTATACATAAGTTATCACTGCCACCAACCACTACTTATCAGCTACTATAAAGGCCTTTACCAAAGGGTGCCCAATCTTACTGTGTAATGTTACTATTATTCAAATGGTAAGTGTGACTAAACTAAGGCTATTCCAGACTGGCCTGTACAGTGTTACCAAATACATGCAAGTACACTAAGAACTTAAATATCTGTAAGCAAACCAGCCACAATTAAAAGGTTCAAATATATTTAATAATAAATAATAAAAGCACAAGACAACAATCATTAATTCAGCATAGTGACAACAGAGTTCAGAATCACAGGAAATACTTTAAAATAGCATAGTAGGCCAGTCAACCATAAATATACAAAACATCTACACTAATCTTGCTATATTCCTATCTATCTCTAAGATAAACTATGTTCTAAACAACTTACTTACAGAGCAAGGCAAAGTGCTGGTGAAAGTATGTTTTCAGATCCAAGACAAGATACAAAATGCCCTGACTTAGTTTTTAAGTTAATAATACACATTACTGCTGAATCATCTCAGATTGCATTATTCTTGTCACCTCTGCCTAGTTCCCAGGCTAGCAGGAACTTACATTTTTAACAGGTCTCTGTTAAAAATACTTCACTCTCAGAAGCTGACATTTCTCTCTTAGAAGCTTGCCTGAAACTGAAAGTCATAAAACAATTACCTTGGAAACCTGTAATTACCTCTGTTTCCAGACAATAGAAAGAAGCCCCTAGCCTAGACATCCTGTCTCTTAGCTGAGATAAACTAATTTTATAACACATCGTAAAACTACTTATCAACTTATTTTGTTAGAGTTTTGCAAGTTAACTCTGTATATTCCATCGTTTACTATGAAACCATACATTTGCATTTGCATATAGTTTATACACACTTCTGCTCTTTTCCAGCAGGATGCACTATGGTTACAATATTGAAGCTCAGTACAGAACATATAGTTTTTTACATTTTTAAGGCAAGCATACAAATCATATTACTATTCACAAATGACAGAATTATTTACAAAATTCTATCTAGCTGGGCTGGCAGCGTCACATTTCTATATAAATCCTATTAATATTTTCAAGTGACATATAATTATTTACAAAATTCCAGCTAGCTGGGCTGGCAGCATCTCAGTTTATCACAGCAACTATGCAAACAATGAAATGCATGGCAGATTCTGACTCAGAGGGGTTACGTTTTGACTATAATTCTGGCAATCAGTGTTCAGCAAGTGAACACGGCACTGGTGACATGGGGCACAAGCACCAGATGGACATTTCTCCCACACAGATGTGCAGCTGCCTCAACAACAGTCGTGTGCAAGTACAACAAACTAGTGCCCCACTCCCTTCAGTTCTTCAAATAAAGAGCAAAACAAACAAACAAAAAAAAGACTTCTGCAAGACTGCAGGATGCCAACTGGCAAGTGAACAACAAAACAAAAAAGAAAAAAGTCTGCTCCTTCTACTAGCACAATAACCAGGTGACCAGATACCACCCCCCCCTTGTCCCACCCAATCAGGTCCCATTTCTGTGCCCTGCTCTAAATCCTCTTTCCTCTCACTTTAGTAAAAAAAATTTTTTTTTCTTTTAGGTTCATAGGTAAGTACTAGGCTATCTGCCCGAGGGCATCTATAAGCCGTAGCCAGAATGTGTTGGCTTTTGCCGCCCCTTATATTAGTTCCCTGTGCCTCAGTCCAGCAGAGCCATTAGTTCCCTGTGCCTCTGTCCGGCAGAGCCACAGCAGTGATCCCCGGGGTAAATTTTCTGTTTCCCATCCACTCATCAAGGTTTCTCTTGAAGAGTGTTAGTGAGGGGTTCTGCCTAACGTAGACTGGAATCCTGTTCCAAAGCATGGGGAGTCTCTGGGACAGGAATCTATCCCTCCAGCATGTCCCAGCTGTATTTAAACTGTATCAAAATGCTTGCTAGAAATGTATCCAGCAGATGCTACAAATAAATAAATAAAAAGCCTTTTCTCTATTAAGCTGTAACAAACTGTTGCTACAGTTTACACCACACACAGAGTGCTACGGTGTTCAGGTTTGACCACAAATGCAATACTGGCTTTTAAAAGTCAGTACTGCACTAAACCTTAGGTTTGACCACAAATGCAATACTGGCTTTTAAAAGCCAGTACTGCACTAAGAATCTCTTTGAATCAGAATGATGGATTAGATGGCTGATCGTGCCCCCTCAAAGTCTGTATCCAGGACAGTTGTACCTAACCTAGCTACGGTACTGCTCCCACATCAGGGGAAGAATGTGGCAACTTCTTGCTGTAAATTTAAAGCCCAGGTGGTGATTTTGGGAGTGGAATTCTGCCGGGATGCAAACCAGCCCGAAATGGAAGGGCATCATACAGACCATATGCAGCATCTGTAGCAATGTGTAACAGCCACCTGGGATATTAGTGGTCACAGGTAAAAGCACTATGGTTATCGATCACAGCAGATCACTTTTTTTTTTTACCTGCCACTACTGCCAACAGGGATACCCTCAAAGAAAGTTATGATGGTATAATTGGGATGGGAGGATAAAGCTATTAAGAAGAATGGTCCAAGACAGGGTCAGTGCCAAAAACACATAAACTGAAAAAAAAATAAGTTTAAGATGGACAACAACTCCTGTGCGACTCCCATCTGTTATGTTAGTAGTAATAGGTTTCAAAGGTGAGTGAAAAACACAGTGCCAACAGAAGCTCACAGTATCTACCTACAGCTGGAACTAGTCCAATTCTAATCTTGCCACCTGTGCAAGATACCTTCTAAGCTAATGTAACTGCCATTCAAATTTCACCTTGTAAACTGTTATAACTGGTAAAAAAGAAGTTATGTCTTACCATAACGTTCCATCTGTGTTGTTCATCTTCTTTCATTCATCACCGATGTCGTTTGGGTCCGAGCCCTCGGAACCAAGTCAGCCTTTTTACCAAGTTCGCCCCAGCCAAAAAACTCTTGAGCTAAGTTTCTACCCAGAATGCCCTTCTCCCTGTTACCTCAGATCGAATTTTGTAGAGAAAGAAAAGTAAAGCCAAGGTCACTTCTGTGCAAATACCCTAGGATACCACTTGGACCCAAAGCATCCCCCAGGAGCCTTTGGAGGGGGAAGGAGGGTGGGAAGTGATGAATGAAAGAAGATGAACAACACAGATGGAATGTTATGGTATGAAGGCAGTACTCTCCTCAATTGAAGAGATTCGGAAAGAACACTGGTAGGTCAATGGTCTAGTTAATGGAGAATTCAGAAACAACTTTGGGAAGGAAGGACTGATTTGTCCGAAGTGATACTCTTGTCTTTATGGAAGACCAGATAGGGCCTCTTGATACACAATGCCTGCAGCTCTGAGACCATTCTGGCAGACGTGATGGTTACCAAGTACCAAGATTTCCAAGACAAAAACTTTAGGTCACACTTCGCAGCCAGTTCAAAAGGTTTTTGAGTCAAAGACTGAAGGACTAAAGCGAGGTTCCATGGTTCCACAGGCTGTCTGACAGGAGGCCTGATATGAGAGGTTCCCTTGAGGAAGGCCTTGCATAGATGTAAAGGGATAAGAGGGGTGCCATCTATACCATTGTGGAAATTAGAAATTGTCACTAGGTATACTTGTACGGTAGAGGCAGAGGCTCCACTATCAAAAAAAGTAGCCAAGTATTGAAATATCACAGTTACTGGAGCCGAATATGGGTCTAGCATGTTATCCTTAGACCAGATGGAGAACCTTTTCCATTTATCCTGATATAGTCTTCCGGTGGATGGTTTATGAGAGGCCAGAATGATGTCTCAGAAGACCATGTGGCAGCCTCCAAAATGTCTTTAGTAGGGACAACCCTTAAAAAGGCTGCAGAAGTGGAAACTGCTCTAGTTGAGTGGGTCCTAACCCCTTGAGGAGGAACCTTGCCATGAAAGGAATAACAAAAAGTAATACAATGTGCAATCCATTTAGAAATGGTTTGCTTAGAAATAGCCTTGCCCTGGGCTCCAGGGGAAAAACTGACCAATAACTGTGCTGATTTCCGAAGGTCTTTAGTCCTGTCCAGGTAAAACCTGAGCTGTCTGTGAACATCAAGAGAATGTAGGATTATTTCACCTCTATTTTGAGGATTAGGAAAGAAGGTAGGAAAGTGTATGGACTGATTAAGAGTCAGGCTAGAAACCACCTTAGGCATAAAGGAGGGGTTGGTTCTCAGAGAAACCCTATCTGCATGGAAAATAAGAAAAGGCTCCACAGCCATCAAAGCTTGCAGCTCCGAAACCCTCCTTGCTGAAGTTATAGCCAAGAGGAAGGCAGTCTTCCAAGAGAGAAACTTTAAATCTGCAGTGGCAGCTGGCTCAAAAGAAGGAAGAGTGAGTTTCTCTAGAACAAAATTAAGATCCCAGGCTGGAGTAGGTGCCCTTCTGGGAGGTTTTAAGTTGCAAGCACCTCTGAGAAACATTTTCATCAAGGGATAAGAGAAAATGGGTTACTCAAAAGAACAATGAGCAGAAATGGCTGAAGCACGGATCTTGATAGAGCAAAAAGAAAGACCACCCTGAAGCAAATCAGCCAGGTATTCCAAGATCAGAGGAAGGGTAGGCTGAGAAGAAGATTCCCCTCTACCCTACATCCAATGAGAGAATCTTTCCCATTTGCCAATGTAGGACTTCCTAGTGCTAGGCCTCCTGGCCTCTATCAGCACGTCAAACACCTGCTGGGAAAGGGAAGAAGAAAATGATGGAGTCATACAATGAGCCATGCTGCCAAATGGAGAGAAAATCTTCCCCCTAAAGGATTCTGTGGGCAGGCAAAAACAGGCAGAAGTTGGATAGAGTCATTGAGAATGTTTGGATTGAGATGCAGGACCTTTGAGGGGTAGCCACCTGCCCCCTAGAGGATTTGTAACCTCTAGTCCTAGAACGGTTCTGTCTGCTGGTATCAGGAAATGTCCAACTTTTAGAAGGGTAATTCTTGCTAAAGCGAGGAGGTTGAACTTGCAGAAAGTCCCTAACTGCTTGCATAGACTTGGCCTTATCCTCCATCTTCTTGAGAACTTCCTCTGCTTTGCTGCCAAAAAGACTGTCCTTATGCAAAGGTACATCCAAAAGCTTAGCCTTGGCAGGCTCTGGTAGGGGCTGTTCCCTGAGCCAAGCGTGCCTTCTAATAACTCTCTCAGTCCCCCACTTGCTGAATCCTTGGCCATTGGCCGCATCTGCAGTGGAGAAACAAGCCACAAGGACTCAAGGGCATTGGAAAGAAGATAGGTTACTTGACCACTGTCCCTGCAAACGGGTTCTCTCTCAGTCCCCCACTTGCTGAATCCTTGGCCATTGGCCGCATCTGCATTGGGAAAACCAGCCACAAGGACTCAAGGGCGTTGGAAAGAAGATAGGTTACTTGACCACTGTCCTTGCGAACGGCTTCTCTCTCAATCCCCCACTTGCTGAATCCTTAGCCATTGGCCGTATCTGCAGTGGAGAAACCAGCCACAAAGACTCAGGGGCATTGGAAAGAAGATAGGTTACTGTAGGTGTCTAGCTACGTTTCCCTCTTAACCTGCTGCTGTAGAAAGTACCTGGTCTAAAGCAGAAATAACTGGCTCTATCCACACGGCTAGGGACGGCAGCTGCACCCCACCCCCATCTGCTGTAAATACATTCCCCAATTAACTTTTTCTTTTTAGTTATCAGTAAACCAAGATAAAACTCTAGGTGAAAAAAGGTAACCCGGTAGATGCACTGGAACTGCCCACTTGTAAAATAGAGGCAAAAGGCTACTTAAACTGCCACTTTTTGTCTGCTTCAAACTTGGTATCTACCCAAAAAGGACACAGCTGAAATCAGGTCTGTAGACTGTTTTTCCCTACTAGATTCTAATAACTCCTAAGAATTTGGTTATTTAGACACTTACCCTGCAATCTTTAACCGGGGGGGGGTTCTAGCCCACTCCGTTTGCTACGCTCACTTCGCTCCCCTCCCTGCCCCCTATTCCAACCCACCCCCAGTACCTCTACATTTATTCTTAGCCTTAACCCCACCCCTAATTGCCAGCAATTAGGCTACACCACTACTCACCCCTCCCCCTACATCCAACACAATCAAGCCACTACCTAATATAATAACAATTCTAACCTGCATAGTTCTAGCTCACATTACATCCTACCAAGGCTCCACAGTCACATGCCCCAACAACTTCCACTGTACTCTTTCAACACCCTCCCGCAAACATTTACACTGTAACTATACAACCCCTGCCACCAAAACCATCCTCCCAATACACACACTTCATTACCAAACACCTAACACACTCAAAAATAAAATATCCCTAAGATACCATAAACAATTTACTATGTATATAAAACATATCCTAAACACCCTCTATAAACTAGCCCTCGCTGGAGACATCCATCCAAACCCTGGTCCTCCCAAATCCAACCCAACCAAAAATCCTAGTCCAAGCAACCCTCCCACAACTCAACTCTTAGGTAACAAGAAAACAACAGACCTACTTATAATGTCCCTAAACATCAGAAGCATATGCAATAAAATCCAAGAACTACATGCCAGCATAAGCATATATTCCCCAAATATTCTCTTCCTCACTGAAACCTGGCTCAAACCTCACATCAAAAGTGAGGAAATACTTCCACCTGAATACAACATCCTTCACACAGACAGATTGTCCAAAAAAGGAGGTGGTGTAGCAGTGATATTTAAACACCACCTCGATATTCAACTTCTGAACTCATCTGCCTCTCACCACAACAATGAAGAAATCCTTTATGCCAATCTCAAACTAAACCCAAACAAAACAAATAATATCAGAGGATGCAATTTCCCACCAGGGCAAAATATCACACCCCTAGAAAATCTCCTGAGCTGGACTACTCTATCTCTACCCCAGGAAACCATCATTCTCTGTGACTTTAACATCAACTGGCTATCCTGTAATAGCAGTCTCCCAACCATTCACCTTAATCTCTATGGGTTCACTCAACTTATCCAATCCCCTACCTGAATCAACAAAAACCGTAACAATCACACCTTACTTGACTGGATCATAGTCAACAAAGCCACTCACTCTTACCTAGCAGGCTGCTTACCTGATAGTCTTAGTGACCACTCCCCCACTTTCCTAATTCGGCACCACACGAACAGTCTGAAGCCCATTATCCACAGGCAAATACGGAACAAGTCCAACTTCAACCTCAACTTCTTCATCTCCTCCCTGCAAAAAGTTAACTGGTCACCACTAAAATACCTCAACCTAGATGAGGCTGTCCACTTCTTCAACAGTACTTTCCTCTCCATCCTAAACACTCATGCTCCTGTAAGAAATGCCAAATTCAGATCCAGGCATGCCCCATGGTTACAAATGACCACCAGAACCCTAATGATATCCAGAGATAAGGCCTGGGAGCACTGGCGACTAACTAAAAATGCGTCTATATTACATTATCATACGATGTAAATAGCGAACGCTATTTCATCGTACCCATAATGTCTAAAGCACAAAATATCGAACACACGGTACAGCAAATTTTTTCACAGGGAAAAAAATGTGTTGCTCCGCAAAAAAAAAAAATAAAACAAAAAAACTTAAACACAAAGATAAGTGGGGGCCACATCCCCCCTACTTAAATATACCAACTCTGAGATCGCACCATAGTGGAGGAAATGGCAAAGTCCCGAAGATGGCCCACTGAATTTTTTCCCTGGGAAAAGATTTGATGTTCCGTGTCTTCGCTATTTTGCCATTTCGACAGTATTGGATCGACTAAATAGCTTTCGCTATTTAGTCCATTTGATACGCTAATATAGACCCCAAAAAATAACTCAGATAGGCACTCATTCCTTGAACTGTGCAATAAAGCCAAAAAGCATACAACATTAGACAAATCCCTCTATTATAAATCCACCCTAAACTCTACCAACCACAACCCTAAGCAATTCTGGTCCACTATTAACAATATCCTCCACCCAGGGAAGGAGGATACCCCCCAGCAGTATTGCTGACTCCTTCAACAAACACTTCACTGAAACTATAACATCTCTAAACAAGCAACACTTCCTTAGAACAGCCCCCCCAACTCCTAACCCCCCCACTCTTTTCTTCTTTGCCTCAGTACCTACCTCCAACATAAAAAGACTATTGTCAAAACTTAAACCCACCAAACTAGCAGCAGACAACCTCCACTCTGAATACTTGAAAATTGCATCTGATACACTAGCCTACCCAATTTCAATTCTAATCAACCATTCCATAACAGAAGGCTATGTTCCCTCGATATGGAAAATATCCCACATCATTCCCCTTCACAAAGGCACCCCCTCCACCGACCTCTCCAATTACCGCCCCATTGCTATCCTCTCCCCTCTCTCCAAGACACTTGAAAAATGTATCAACACCCAGGTCTCCAACTACCTCCTAGCTAATAATCTCCTCTCCAAAACCCAACATGGTTTCAGGCCATATCACAGCACTACCTCTGCTCTGCTCTCCTTCACCAACACTATACTTCATCACAAAAACAATGGCCTCTTCTCTACTGCTGTATTTGTAGATCTCTCAAAGACCTTTGACATGGTATCTCATGAGCTACTACTCTCTACTCTCCCCAACCTCTCCTTCTCACAACCAACCTGCAACTGGTTCCACAGCTATCTACATGGATGCCAGCAATCAGTAATCTGGGACAAAAACACATCATCTCGCCTCCCAGTTACTCTCGGAGTTCCCCAAGGGTCTATCCTTGGCCCTCTGCTATTATCACTTTTCACTAACAACCTACATACTGCCACCACACAAGCATCTCTTATAAGGTATGCAGATGACTCTACTATCATCTGCTATGCCCCCACTCTACCAGAACTACAACAAATCACACAGGAATCATTCTCTTCTGTAGAATGCTGGCTATCCAATGCTCAGCTCCTACTCAACCCAAGTAAGACAAAACTTCTCCAGTTCCAACCTGCCAAAGCCACCCAAAACACCCACCACTTCAACATTCTTGCCAAAGACAATACCATTATCTCTCCATCAGAACACACAAAATTACTTGGTGTGGAAATAGACAACAAACTTAGATTTGACACCCATATATCTCTCACAATAAAAAAGTTCACAAGAAACTTGGTGCATTACAGCGAAGCCGCCAATTCCTAACCAAGGCATCTAGAATCTCCATAGCCAATTCCCAGCTAATCTCCACCCTACTCTATGCATCCCAGTACTTACCAACCTTAGACAGACAGACCTACACAAGCTGGATGCTTGTTACAACAAAATTGCTAAATTTGCCATTGGACCCTCCTACCGCAGCCATCACTGTATCTCCCTTAAAGAACTAAACTGGCTAGAACCCCCACAACTCCTTCACTTTAATCAACTCACTCTCGCTCATACATTTATTAACCACCCCCTTAACATCCCTTCCCTTCAAACTCTTCTCTAACCCTATCACCCTACTAGGCCCCTAAGATCAAGCAACAAAAATCAACTCACTGTTATCAAACCCAAAAACTCAGCAGGAGAAGCCATATTTTCATGTACCATATCTAAACTTTGGAACAATCTTCCACCCTTTATAACTACTCTACCTTCCAGCAGCCTTTTCAAGACTGCACTCAAATTCCACTTAAATTTGCACTGGCTTTGTCCTTGTTCTAATCCAGACTAACACCCTCACCCTTACCCCACCTCCACCTAGACTCTTAACCCAACTATACTACCGCCACTACTAACCACAGTCAGAAATATCTAGTTGTCTTTACATACTTTACATCGTCTGACAACTTTGTTACTAATATTATAAATGACAAGAAACTATCTTAACTTGCAACATTTTCTGTGTATACTGTTGATAATAAATATCTTGTTATTGTATTAAGGCCAACAACCTGTAATGTTGTTTACTATTGCTGCAACTTTGTATCTCTATCATGTACATAATGTGGATCTTTTCTCCCTGGGCATCCGCTGAAAAAGGACCTGCACCCAGTCGGAATTTCCTGGTAAACAAACGTAAATAAATAACTAAATAAAACAACGGATCCAGTAGCTGTAGCCCTGCAGGAGGCTTCTAGAATGTCAAAACCACAATGTAATGAATGTTTATTTAGTTCTGTACTCATGAACTACCACATAGGCAGTAGTCTACTTAACACCAAAAGTGTGATAAGAGACCTTGGGACACAGGTGGACAGTAGTCTCTCCTTTGATAATCACATCGCCACAGTAGTCAGGAAATACTTTTACGTGGCACACTTCATCACAAAAGGTTTCTCATTCAGGAAAAAAGAGGTCATTGTTCCCCTCTACTCGTCACTCATTAGACCCATTACAGAGTACAACACCCCTTTTGGTATATACCTCACAAAACATCTACAACAACTGGAAAGGCTACAGAAATACCTCACAAAGAGGATTACTGGCCTCAAACAGATGCCCTATGCAGACTGTCTCAAAAAACTGCAGCTTTACTCCGTTGCATATCGCCTACTCAGAGGCGATCTCTGCCTAACACACAAAGCTATGTCAAACCTAGAGCTTTTGGACATGCTCCACTTAAAGAAATCCCAATCCCTCAGAGCTACACGGTCTAGGGACCTAAACCTTGTCACCACAATAAACAGAACATGCTGGAGGGATAGATTCCTGTCCCAGAGACTTCCCATACTCTGGAACAAACTACCTATCTATATCAAACAAAGCTCCTCATTAGCACTCTTCAAGAAAAATCTTGATGATTGGATGGGAGATAGGAAATTCACCCCTGGGATCACTTCTGTGGCTCTGCTCAACAGTGGCACAGGAAAATAATTTTCTTGGGTGGCGAAAACCAGGTTACCTTTTGGCTAGTCTTATATAGGCCTTAGGGCCAATAGCCTTGTACCTACCTATGAACCTATAAGACTGGCAGAATTCAGCAAATCCTGCATATTCTTACTCTCTGCCAACAGAGGCACACTTGCTATCTAGACTTAATAGCTTCCAAGATGTGCTGCTGGTGGCACTTCAGCATATGAAAGAGACAATTAGTAGACCTAATAGCAAGAGTGGCAGAGGTATAAACTTTTTTACCCTGCCTATCTAGGTTCCTAGATTCCCTGTCAGAAGGAACAGGATTTTTGGTAACAGTGGCCTTAACTCCTTTAGGGCCTTGAAAAATAACCTCTGGATCAGCCAATGGATTCCTGAAAAGAAACAAATGAGAATCAGGGACTCTATAGTACCTGTCAGGTTTCCTGGGAGCAGGAGGAACCAAATTTGGAGTCAAGGAATTTTCCAGAAAAACATCAACCACTTCCAACACTGGGGGAATAGCCAGAGGCTTATGCTGAGGCAAATCCAAAAACTCACTAATCCTTTTCTTAGGTTGGGGATAATCCTGACTTTCCCATTTATGCTCCCTGAGAGTATTCAAAGTATCACCAAAAGAGAAATCCTCTGGAGGAAAAGCAGAAGGGATGGACTCCTCTACGTCTGAATCCTCAAAAGGAGAAAAAACCTGAGAAACTTCCTCTTCATCAGTAGAAATGCTAGAAGTATCAGAACCAGAAAAAGACAAAGCCTCAGGAGAAACATCCCTACCCCTTTTAGAAGGAGGAGGTTGTGAACCCCTAATAAGAGTCAAAAGGTCATTAGCCATTTTAACCATTTAGGACTGAGAGGAACGAGAAGAAACTGGAGCCTGCTTTTTCACAGGCTTACAACTGGAAGATTTACCTGCAAGCCTGAAGGACTCGGGAGGCCTGGCAACCGCCGAAGTTGCAGCAGAGGTCGTCGGTATGAGCTTGCTGTCTGAACGAAGAACGGAGGCCTCGGACACAGGAGTCAGCTTAGCAGCTCCAGATCCAGCTGAAGAGGTGACAGGCAAAAGGTCACTAGGCAAAAATGGAAGCTGGAGGCCTGGGGGAATCTGAAATGGTCTCAACCGAAAGCTGCTGTTGAAAATCTGCAGGCTGGAAAGGTGCCTTGCTGGCTACCGCATGACTGACAGCCAACTTAAACATCATCTGAGGACTTGAC
The DNA here is from genome assembly GCF_019279795.1 of Protopterus annectens. NCBI lineage: Eukaryota > Metazoa > Chordata > Ceratodontiformes > Protopteridae > Protopterus > Protopterus annectens. The sequence continues at coordinate 646,059,234 of NC_056747.1, forward strand.
CCTCTGAAGCCTGTCGCGGTCCTTATCCTTACGCTTCTTGGGGATATCCAAAGCCTGAAGACCAGCAGACACCATACTGACAAACTTAGGCCAAACTCCAAAATGTTTGGCTAAAAGCTTAGCCCGACGACGAATAGTATGCGGATTAAAGGAAGCACAGAGATCACAATTAGGAACGTCGTGGTCAAGGCCTAAACAAATAATACAACAGGAATGAAAATCTCTATGGGGAATCTGCTTTCCACAGATAAGACAATTATTAACCTTTTCTGACATTTGTTAAGGCAAGAAAAGAGGATCCCCAACAGGGTACTTAGCTGTAGTTGACTTCAACTTTGTAGTCGGAAACCAAAAAAAGGTAAACTGGCGACCGGCACTCGTGCAAGAAATGCTTCCGCTTCGGGCTCCGAGGCAAGGAAGACTGAGGAAGCGACTTCGGCTGTCGTCTTCTGTATCGAACGTCCTGACATCCTTTACAACCGACAGCCAATGTCATATTTACTTACCTTTGGTATTCTGGCCGATCGAGGGCTACCGGGAGCTGGATAACCCATTGGTTAGGACTACAACAGTGAAACACAATGAACATCCAGATCTGGGAGATGGTCCAGAATCCATGGCGGGTATACTAGGTGACGCCGAAGGAAGTGGAACCACACTTGTCGAGGCCAGAGCAGAGCTATGAGGATCACTTTGCATCTCAACCAAGGAGCTTTCTTTAGAAATTGTGGAATCGGGAATGGGAGGATAGGCGTAAAGAAGTCCCGTGGGTCAATCGTGGATTAGAGCATCCCTCGGGGACTCCCCATCTGGGGGAGGAAGGGCAAAATAGCTGGTGTACTTGTTCGAAGGGGAGGTGAAAAGATTGAAGCAAGGCTGGTCCCAGTGGCTGAAGATTTATGTTGCCATCTCAGGATTGAGGGACCACTCGTGAGGCAGGAGGATGCATCTGCTCAGTTTGTTTGCAATTACGTTGGAGCTCCCTAGGATATGCGTTGCTATCAGAAAGTGGATGGCAGCTATCACCCCACTGACAAATTCTCATGGCTTCTTGACACAGGGGGTAGGACTTGGTTCCTCCTTGCTTGCTGATATACCAGACCACTGACATATTGTCTGACTGAATTGCAATTGTCTTGGAAAGTAGAGCCAAATGAAAAACAGCAGTGCTCTCACTTCCTGAGAATTGATATGCAGGTGGGCCTCTGAGGTGGTCCATGTGCCTTGGACTGTCTTCCCCTGGAAATGGCCCCCCACCCAATCAAGGAAGCATCCATGGTCACAATGGCTCTGGGCTGAGGAAACTGAAATGGGTGACTCCAAAGTTCTCCATCTGGCCTCATTCACCAAAGGAGGTCCTGTTTGCAGGAGTTGGTTATTCGAATCTGGTAACACGGGGGATCACAGTTTGGGAACAATTGACAAAGGAGGAACCATTGCAGAATCCGCATATGTAGCTTCGATAGAGGCACTATTGGAATTGAAGCTGCCATAGAACCTAGGGCCTGAAGAACTTCCCTTGCTGAAACTTTTGTTTGACAGAGTATCACTCTGAGCTGGAGCCTTAATCGTTGGAGTCTGTGATTTGGGAGTGATACTAGACAAAACCAGTAAGTGAGAAGGTCACTGAAAAACCAATCAGTAAAAACAAAATGAAAACTCCAGCAAAGCTAGAACTTCCACTGAGTGACCTCCCAAACCTCTTGCATCAGAGGCACATGGAATATATGCAAATGACCCTTATGAACATCAAGTGTTTCAGCTAATTGGCAATTCTGAATGCCCATGACTTGTTTCATCATTTTAATGGACAATTTCAGGCCAAGAAAGCCAAACCCCACTAGCTGTGGATATGCATATTTCGGCCTTGTTATGACCTCATCATCACTGGCTGAAATACACATATCCACAGCTAGTGGGGTTTGGCTTTACCGGCCTGAAATTGTCCATTAAAATGACAAAACAAGTCATGGACATTCAGAATTGCCAATTAGCTGAAACACCTGATGTTCATAAGGGTCATTTGCATATATCCCATGTGCCTCTGATACAAGAGGTTTGAAAGGTCACTCAGTGGAAGTTATAGCTTTGCTGGAGTTTTCATTTTGTTTTTACGGAGTGATACTAGACAGGACTGGGTACTGAACACTGCTCCAATTAATTCTATTTGTTGTGTAGGAGTAAGGTTTGATTTCTCCCAATGTATCATTATTCCCAACGAATTTGCCAGAGAGAAAGTATAATGCAGAGCTGTTACCAGAAGATGCTCAGTGGGGGCGGTGAGGAGCCAGTCTTCCAAATATGGAAACGCCCAGAATCCTTGTAGTTTCAAGTGAGCTGTGACCACTGCCATGCATTTCACAAACACTCTGGGGGTTGTAGCGAGACCGAATGGCAGGGCGCGAAATTGAGAATTACTAGCCGGAAGCTAAGCAGACTCCTGAAGCGTTTGTCCATCTTGCTGTGGTAATATGCATCCTGGAGATCTATTGAGCACATCCAATTGCCTTCTCTTAAAAAGAGGAGAATGGACTGAACTGTGACCATCCAGAATTTGGTTTGGGTGACAGACTTGTTTAAGCTGCTGAGACCCAAAATGCGTCTCCAGTCTTCTGTCTTTTTTGGCACCAAAAAGAATCTTGAGTAAAATTCAGATCCATGTTGGTTTGGTGGGACTGGCTGGATGACTCTTTTTTGAGACAGCTTTATTATCTCTGAAGCTGCTTCTTCCCTTTGACTGGGTGGAATGTCTGGAAGCTTTCTTGGAAGATCTGGTTGACAAGAAAGGTGAATGGTGTAACCTCGGGTGATGATACTCTGCACCCAATGATTGGTGGTAATAGATTGCCAGGCAGCTTGGTGTAGAGAGAAACAACCCCCGACTGCTTCCGGAGGTAAGCAATCAGGCTGCTCCTCAAGAGCGCTGGTAAGGCTGTCCAGAGAAGGAATCGGAGTCTTGGTTACGAGGGCCCCCGCTGCCTCTGTAGGGGCATCTTCCGGAATTGTTACCCCCTCTGCCCCTGGGGGTATCACCACATGTGGCACGGAAAGCACCCTGAGATTTTTTGTGCCACATTTTCCCACTCCTCTGATTCCTGGAGAAGATACGCTGAGGATTAGAAAACCATAGGCCCATGGCAGACAGGGTCTTTCCATCTTGCTCGCACCTGACTAGCGTGTCCTTCACTTTGGAGCCAAAAAAGTATGATGCTTCGATGGGAACATTCAAAAAGGAAGACTTGAAGGGGTCTGCAAGGTCACAAATGCACATCCAGACATGACGCCTCATGACAATGCCTGAACCCGCTGCTCTTAGCCACCCCTTCGGTCACATGTGAAAGCAACCTCATGGACGAGTTGGATATCGATTTCAGGGTTGCAAGCTGCGAGGCCACTTTGTCCCTGACCTCGTCAGACAACTGTCCTGCGAGTGTCCCAGAGAGTTCGGTGATCAAGTCCCTCTGGAGCCTCGTAAAATGTGCCAAACAGTTCAGGGACCGTATAGCAAAGGTCCCTGAATCAAAAACTCGCTTCCCAAGTCTGTCCACCGCCTGGGACTCCCTGTTGGGTGGGTGGACAGTGGGACTTTCCTCAGCCAAGTCCTTTTTCATGGCCGCCACTACCGCCACCACCATAGTATCAACTGGTAATCCTTTGGACCAATGTGGGTTCTCCTCGGGAGGGAAAAAATTCATGTCAGGTCTCCGAGGGATCACCTCAATAGAATCAGGGTTGTTCCAAGCATGCTGCATGATGAGCTGGACAAGCTCGTCGGCAGGCGGGGTCACCAAAGAGGTAGAAGGTCGAGTGCGGAAAGCCTGCAGGAACATGGACTCCTCAGATCTGAGAGAAGAAAACACACTAGAAATACTACTCGCTCAATAAAAATTGAAGATATCAAAAGTTTTCCACACAAATATCAAATAAAGTTCCACTTAGCTGACAGCTCAGCTGAAACGTGGCTTTACGGCTATGAGGCAAACAAGATCCGAGGTAACAGGGAGAAGAGCATTCTGGATAGAAACTTAGCTCGAGAGTTTTTTGGCTGGTGCGAGCTTGGTAAAAAAGCCGACTCGGTTCCGAGGGCTCAGAACCGAATCCCATCAGTGATGAATGGAAAGAAGATTAACAACATCAGATAAAAGGTTGTCATTTGCTAGCTTAATAAACAAGACTCAGTCTGATGTTTTCCCTTCCATATGTACAGATATGGGGTAAGCAATATGCTCCTGTATGCCATAAAATGCTGACAGAAATGTGCACATCATCTTAAGGGAGGTATAGGGAGGAGAAGAAGAATGCTGCTAAATAAGATTTATGCAGCTGCTGTGTTTAATTTAAGAAGATGGTACAAGCAAGGCAGCTCCCAGTTAAAAACATGGAAGTTAGCTTGTTCCTAGTATCATTAATATTGCTACTAAATATCAGGCTGATCTTTCCCCTGCCAACAGTTTATAAAAATACCACAAAAACAGGCAGCAATGAAAGAAAAGCTGGTGCCAAGGCACTTGTAGGTCTTCTGAAACAACACATTACATACGGAATGATAAAACCTCTTATCATGATTAATGTTTTATATATTGTCAGAGTACATCTGAATTTAAGCCCCAAGTGTCACTGCATTCTATTTTAGAATTAATCTTGCTTCTAATTTAAAAGTGTGCTTTTATCTTTAAGAAGGTAATTACCAAACAATTTTAATACTATTTAAATGGTGTACTGTGTGGCAATATTTTTTATCTCCCCATGAAGGTGGAAACTGAAGATAGAAACTCTGTCTGTTTGACTTCATACTGCTTGTCTATGGATTATAAAACAATAGAATAAGTAGTGACATTTAATAAAGAATAATTTTTTTATCAAAAACTATTTTATTTTTTGACAATCTAAGACAAAAACAACAAAATTTCAGTCCTACAATTGAGGCTTTCTTATATCACTGCTTATAGATGATCCTAAAAAATAGCACATAATTAATATCTCCTACCTAGGTTATTTATTTTTTAAATTGATAAATAATGCAAGACTTCTGTTCTAAAATGAATAACTATTTTACTTGAATAAATCAGAACATTTTGAAGCTGTATAAAATGAAAGTCTTCTTTTAACAATTTGAATTATAAATGCACACTTTACATTGTAAACACATATATGGAAAGTTGTGTACTGTAATATTTTGACACACTGTCTTGTATATTTAAGAGTATTTCAAACATTTCTGTAATTCTAATATGTAGCTTTTTAATTTAATCTCCAATTATCTATTATCTGTGATATTTGCTTTTAAGTTTTAAAATATCATAAAAATTTCTTTATATTTATATTACAAAATATTACATATAAATTAAAAATTCAATGAAGATCTTTTATACTGACATGTTTGCTATTATTTTTAATAGGTATTATATTTTTCTTTCCATTTAGAACATGAGTCTACAATTTTTCCTCATGTTTCTAAAACACATGAATTTCTTTCTACATATTAACCCAACAATTGATAGATTTTTGTATTCATAATGGACTTTATGGATTAGATTATCATATTATGACATACAATACCACATGTGATAAGAAACATGATAGCTCCTAGTTATGTTTCAGTATTCACAACATTTTCAGTAAATGAAAATATTCTTAATTTTGTCTAAATCTACATTTTTCCTGGTTGGTTTTATTAAAATATAAATATATTACTAATTTTATGCAAATATTTGTTTAAGGTAGTAAGAAAAGCATTCTGTGTCGCCCAACTTATAAGTAAGGGCATGTCATCCAGGTCCAAGGATGTCATAGTTCCGCTTTATTAGGCTGTTATCAGACCCATCAATGAGTGTAATGCCCCCTTCTACATATACTTGGCCTGACAAATGTGACAGTTGGAATGCCCACAAAGGTTCCTTACCAGGAAATTCCAGAGTATAAACATATTATCCTATACAGATCACCTTAAAGCCCCATCTGTATACTCCCTCTCTTACAGTTTACTGACAGGCATGGTATACAAGGCATCTTCAGATCCAGCTCTGATGGACCTTTTGCACATATGCATAAGAAACAGCATCAGAACCTCTAGACTAAAGGATTTAAATTTTGCTTGTGACATAAATAAGACATGTTGGAGAGATGCGTGTGTCTCAATGGATCCCCATGCTCTGGAAGAGGCTCCCTATCCATGTAAAGCAGAGTCCATCTCTAATCCTACTTAAGTGTAACCTTGATCAATAGACGAGAAATTGGAAATTCACTCAGGTCTGGCCCACACATCTCGGATAGACAGAGGCATACAGAAATGTCCAAACTAACACCCCCACCCACATAACCTCTGGAAACATCCTAACATACCTTCAAACTAATATCCACAATACATAGGGACATGACGGGTCTATATTATATCATTGAACGCTTAAAAAAGCTAATGCTGATTGATCGACCTAATTTAAGCGAAAGCTTACAATCTTGAATTGTCAGATCAGCGATTTTTTTCCCACGGAAAAAAAAATCGCTGATCCAAAACATATACACACAACACAAGCACACCAAACAAACAGAAATCCACACACATACACCTAAAATCTGATACCTAACCCTACACTAAACTATGCACACACCACTAACTACTCACTTACCTTAACCCAAACCCTAACCCTAAGGTCCGTCACTATCGCACACTCACCTCACCCGCTCCCTAACCCTAAATCACTTAAATCCTCCCTAACCCTCATGTCCACTCAATCTCACACACACCTAACCCGAGCCCTAACCCTAACTCACCTAAATCACCCTAACACTCGCATCCACACAATCGCACATTTACCTGAATCCGACTGGTAACTTTCCACCATAACACTGAAAATACCGAAGCAACAGAAATGGACAACTGAATTCTTTCCCTAGGAAAAAATTCGAGTTTCTGCTGCTTCGATATTTTGCAGTTTCGCGAAAATAAGTTCGATCAATCAGTGTTCGCTTTTTTAAGCGTTTGAGGATGTAAAATAGACCCGGACACGACTGGGTTGGATTGTGATGCTAGGATTATAAAGCCCCTGGTGGTGGTCTTTAGCCTAGTATACATCTTTGAGCCTATACATTTTAAAACGGTACAAATCCTCAAAATTGTGACTAAAGGATGTGTCTGTGCTAGTCACTCCAGTGGCATAGAAGAATAAAGTCCTGACTATGTCTAGCAGATTTGAGACTGAATAGCAGCTTGGGCAACTGACAGAGTGGCAGGGAAGGGATGGGAATCTCAGGTGGGCGGACGCTCATTGATACACTCCCTAAGGAGGGTGTGGTCCAAACAGAGGGGTTGCCCTTGGACGTAAACAAGCATGGTGGGGTGAGAAAAGGGAAGGGTGTAGGGCCCCCAAGACAGAAGCACAGACAAGAACACTTAGAACACCCTCAGGATACATGACTGACCCTAGCAAAACAAACAGAAGTCCAGGAGGGTTGAAGAGTAGCTGGTAGACCTGGTGTGGACGTTGGCTACTGGGGGCTAGACTGGTAACAATGAGGTCCAAGGGGACCAAAAAAGAAGCAAGTGACTGTGCTAAAATGAATGCACACAGCTCAGAAAGTGCTTCTCTAGCTGGTGACAACGTTTTACAACCCACATAGTTATTTAAAACGAAATTAAAGTTACTTATATAAGGTACGTCCTTTATAAACATAGATATTACTGTCTCTCACAAGAGAAAGATACAAGCTCAAATTACTATTCACAAGAAAGACCAGAGACATCTACTAATCTTGCACAGAAGTTCAAAATCCTTTTGAGTCATTTCAATTGTAAAATGAACCACTGGATTCAGAAAGAAACCTACACAAAGTTTTGAAGAATGTGCAAGAATAAGAATGCTACTGCATGGCACAGTATTTTAAATCAAATGTATACAGTGTGCATGTTCAGTCTATAACCTTAAAGAGAAATAAAACAGATATGGTAGTAGTTCTTAAGTAACTTTTATGCATTATCCTTCTATGAGCCATCTTTCACTCAATACACCAAAAATCTCTCTTCATTCACCTAACAGTTATGCAGTCATTAAAATCTATAAACTATACAGTTACAAAGTCGGTGAAAACACTGCAGAATTAAACCAGCAGCTGATATCAATAAAACACTATGTAAAATTAAGAAGAGGTAAGTTGATTAAAAAAAATGCAGAAACAAATTCTGCTGTACAGGACTCAATGGTAATGCACAAGGAGAACCCTCAGAAAAAATCCACTTAACCATGCAAAAGACAGCAAACATGAACGTATCAGTTCTCAGCAAGGGACCTCACTCAGTGCATTTTGGTTCAGTGCAAATTCTTAACAGATTACTACAAAATAAGAGACTCTCAATACATACAGGAAGAATCTAGCTTACAATGCTTTGTAAAGAAAGTATAGAGGACCAGGCTGCTGTCTCTATGATACCTCTAGAATCCATCACTTTCCAAAAAACACTGATGAAGCCAAGACACCGGCAGAATGAGCCTTGACCCTGCCTGGAATAGACTTGCTATGGTGGGAATAACAGAGGGAGACAGAGTAGGACAACCATTTGGAAATAGTCTGCATTGGCACCGGTTGTCCTTTCTTCTTACTTTCATAAGAAATGAATAACTAACTGATCAGAATTTCTAAAGGTTTTGGTTCTGTCAAGATAGTACTTGAGTAGTCTGTGGACATCCAAGGAATGAAGTATCCTTTTCTCTCTCATTTTTAGGCTCAGAAAAGAAAGACCAGGATACGGATAGACTGGCTTAATGTATGTCATTTTAGGCATAAAAAATGGATTAGTTCTCAAAGAAACTCTATGAAAGATGAGATAAGGTTGACACACCATCAGAGTTTGCAACACAGACACTATTCTTGCAGAAGTCAGGGCAATCAGCTACGCCATTTTCCATGTTAAGCATCTCAAATCAATCTGATGAGCTGGTTCAAATGGAGCAAAAGTTAGATTTTCCAAAACAAAACAAGATCACAAAGAAGAGTCACCTGTTTTCATGGTAGACTGGTATGCAGAACCTTTTTTTAAAGCATCTTGATATAGGAATGCATCAAAAGAGTGGGAATCCATGGTCAAATATGATGAAATGGCAGACAGTGAATCTTGACAGAGGAGTAAAAATGCCAGAGGATAACAACACACCCAAATGTTGTAGAACCAGGGAAATACTAACCTTAAAAGGTAGTCATTCAGTCTTGCTTGCTCTGTCCTGATTTGGGGACTCTTCCCTTTCTTTTTTTGGCATCTCCTGCCTCTTTTTTTAAATGTCTGCCTGCTAGAATTCTGATAGGTCTGCTTATTTTGCTTTTTATAAAAAAGGTCCTGAGGAAACTGGAAAACCTTTCAGTCTTGGAGAAAGAAGGATAAAAATATGAGACACTTCTTGAATCAGCTTACGTCTCATCACATTTTTCAGAACCTCAGCAGCAGATGGTCCAAAAACAGCTTCCCTGTCCAAAGGGGAATTCATATTTTTCAGCTATTGCATCCATGGGTAAATTTTGTGAACATAATTATCCAAACCTTCTTATAACAGTTCCAGCAGCAACTGCTGCTCCGCTGAATGAGGTATCATCGGAGTCATAAGCACACTTCAAAGAATGAGACACAGAAGCAGTAAGTGTATTCTGAGAAGAAATCTTTTCAGAACAGGAATGACAATGTTCTTCACACACTCAAATGAAGCAAACAAAAACTTTAACATGTGAGTTCGACACTTAAGAATTCTAAAAATAAGTGCAGCAGAACTACATACCTTTTTCTCCAAATCTATCAAAGGTTTTCTTATCCTTACAATAGGGGGAGGAATTACCATTTACCAACGGTTTAGTTTTGGTGACATTTGCCAAGGAAATTACTGCAGGGTGAGATCTGGGGTTAAAAAATAAAAATCTGTAAGACTGAGGAACGTTATACATTTTATCTGCCTCCAGCTGAAGGCTGATAGTCAGACCTCAGACATGTTACAGGCTGCAATAAAAATGTCCTCCAAAGCCAGAAGAACAGGAGTACGCTGAGGAAGTTCCAGATGCAATAAATCATGACTTCTTTTCAAAGATACTGGAGAATCATTATGTTCCCACTAAAACAAGTGTGGTTATCTTAGATATGGTTTCAGAAATAGAAAATTCTTTCAAGGGATAATCAGAAAGTAAAGTTGTGTAAGTGAACTTACCATAACAGTAGATGTTCTTATGGTCACAGCTGCAGTAGCCCAAGGTATGTTGGTTGTTCTCCTGCAAAGGATACAAAATCTGGCCAGCTTCCAAAGATTCAGTGCACTTTCCATGCACCCAAACCATTAGGCAGCTTGAGCTGAGCTGACTACAAGCCAGATTTTGGCTGCAATCCCTTCAGTATTTTCATGCAATCTGAGAGAGGGAGGATAAGTCATGAGAAGACATTGCTAGGAAAAGCACAAACACATGTCCACACCCTGGCAGAAAAGACATGGAAAAAAAAGTGGAAGGGGAGGGTGAAAGAAGTGAGTGGCTACTGCAGTACTGATCATTCGAACATTTACTGTAATGCTAAGTTTACTTATACAACTGTACTCTGTTCATCATATTGAACAATGCTGCACTAGCCTAAGCTATATGGGTAGACTACCTTTGCTTAGAACACCTGAGAGATGGAAGGGGAAGGGCCCAGAAGCTCCTGCAGAAGGGTACTAGCAAAGCCTGACCTAGTCCTGTAAAAGGAATTAAGTTTGTAATGATTTGTAGATGTATGAAGAGAGGACCAAGTTGCTGCTTCTAGAATACTTCCATATTCCAACCCTTTCCAGAAAGTCACAGATGAAACCAAGGCCTTGGCAGCGTGTGCTTTGAGCCTGCCTTGAATAGTTTTGTTTTGGCGGTAATAGAAAAAGGCAATAGCATGAGACAACCATTTGGAAACTGTCTTTGACATAGATTGTCCCTTCTTACCTTCACAAGAAATTAACAGCTGACAGGACGTTCTGAACATTTTGTTCTATCAAGATATTACTTGAGTTGCCTGTGGACACCCCAGGGTTGGAATATCCTTTCTCCCTCATTTTTGGGACTGGGAAGGAACACGGGGAGCTGGACAGCTTGGCTTCAACTAAACTCAGATACCGCTTTAGGCATAGTAGAGGGACTAGTTCTTAAAGAAACCCTGTATCTATGGAAAATGAAATTAGCCTGACCCACCACAAGGGCCTGTAACTCAGACACTCTTCGTACAGAGTTCAGAGAAATTAGTATATCTGTTTTCCATGTCAAGAACCTCAAGTAAGGTAAGCTGGTTCAAATGGGGCAAGTGTTAGCTTCTCTGACATAAAATTATGATCTCAAGCGGCAGCCACTTGTTTTCTTGGAGATGTCTTATGCAACACCCCTTTCAAAAACATTTTCATATGAGAATGCACTGAAAGAGAGGAATCCATGGGCAAACATGCTGAAATGGCCTATAAATGAACCTTGATAGAGAAGTAAGCCAGGCCATTGGACTGTAAATCACACAAACATTACCAAGCCAGAGAAACATTAGCCCAAAACGGGTGTTGGTTAATTTGTTGGCACCAACTAAAACACTTTGTCCATTTCCTTATATATGGACCTTCTAGTAGCAAGCTTTCTTGCCTCCATTAGTGGCTGCTGCAAGTTCTCAGTAAACAGCGCCTAAAAGTTATTAATACCCAATCATCCAGGCAGACAGTTGTAGTAGTTTGGGGTCAGAATGTATCAAACACCACTGTTCTTGTAGGAGCAGACACAGTCTGTAAGGAAGCCTGTGGTAACTGCCCCTGGCCACCTCAAAAAAATAGAGAACCACTGCTGCCCGGGTGAGAAGGGAGTCATTACAATGATTTTTGGGGATTCTTTCTGAATCTTCAGAAGTACCCATGATATGATTGGAAAGGATGGAAAAGCATATATAGACATTCCTGTTAAAGGGAAAAATGGCATCTGTCATCCCAGCCTTCTTACATGGAGACCTTGTGAAGAATTTAGCCAGCTGACTGTTCAGAGAAGAGCCAAAAAGATCTGCTTTGGAACTCCCACAGATGAATCAAACCCTGGAAGACCTCCAATCAAGTTTCCATTCATGTGGGTTTGCTTTGCCCTGCTCAGCTTGTCTGCCACATTATTTTAATCTAACAGAATACATGATGCCTGTAGAGTCAAAATGTGCTGTAAAGCTATAGCCCATGCTAACATTGCTAGTCCGCACATGGGGTAAGATCTGGATCCCCCTTTATTATGTACCCCATTACTGTGGTATTGCCTGTAACAACTTGAAGAGATGCTGGGGACCAGAGGTGACTGAGCTGAATTGTTAAGGGCAAGGATCTCTTTCACATTTAAGTGCTTGTGTCTGTCTTTCTTGTCTCCAATACCTTGCACTTTTATCCCCATTGACATTGCTCCTGAAGCAAAATCTGAGGCATCTGTGGTAACGTACTGATTTGGAGTAGAAGCGGAGAAATAGATTTAGGGATATAGGATGCCTCCACAGACTGGTTTCTCTTTTCACAAATCCCAGAACTAGAATCTGAAAATATAATGAGTTTTGATGCTGGGACCAAAAAGACTCCAGATACCACTGTAAATCCTAAATGTTTGCCAGTGAAACTTCCTCTTAAATACCTTTATTTCCTAGTGTTCACTCACTTAGATGCATTTAGTAACCATAGCAGCATACACACCCTTTTAATTATGTCATTTTGAGTGCTGAAGAGCTTTCCTTTTAGTGCAGGTTTTAAAGGGACAAATGCATTTAAACCTGGTGACTGATCTGATTGCAAATTCATTATCCACTTCATCTCTTCAATTTCTGTTTGGTTTACTAAATCCCCACCTCTTCGGTGTTTCATGAAGTCTAGTTAGTGCCATGAACTTGAAAGAATGTCATTTATATAATATGCATATAAAGTGCATTGCTGGTAACTTTTTTCCTTATGTCAGATAAGTGCTTTAGGATACGTTCCTTGAGCATTTGATTAGTTTTCCCTATGTAGTATGCCTTGCAATGACTGCAGGTTGCCACATAGATAATGTTCTTACTCAGACAGTTTGAAAATCCTTCAAACTTATAGTTCCTCTTAGTCAGGGGATGTATAAAAGTATTTTAGGTGTTTATATGAGAGCATGCCTTGCAACTTCCACATCTGAATGTACCAACTCTGCTGTTTATTTGAAAATTCCTGTCTCCAGAAATAGCTTCAGTTTCTGTTTTATAGCATAATAGGCTTTTTAACTTTTTTTCTGTTCATAAAAGAAAAGCTGGGTTCATCTCCAACAATTTCCCTAATTTTGTTGTCAGATGTTAAAACTGGCCAAAATTTTCTGATGGTACTACGAATAGCAAAGTTGTCAGTACTATATGTCAACTGGCATCTCAGATTGGACTTTACCTCCTTTTGCTTGATGTTAACTGTTTTACCTTGGTCCGAAAAATAAGGTCTTCCCTTCTGAGAGCGTAGTATAGTTGCTTCATTTATCTGTGTCTCTCTGACTTTGTATCCTCTCTTATTAAAGTCATTGATAAGTTTAATTTGCTCCTCCTTATAATCCTCATCCCTCGTGCAGAGCTTGGACACTCGAGTTAGTTGGTTAGTCACTATGTTGTCAAGAACATGCCTGTGATGCATGCTAGTATTGTGTAGTAAATGACTGCGCCATAGAGGTTTTCTATACATTCTAGTATTGATGCTTCCTGTGTCATCTAACATTAACTTAACACACAAGAATTCTATCTCCGTACTAGAAGATGCCACTTCAAACTTCAAAAATAAAGTTGTGTTGGTCAAAAATTGTACAAAATGTTCCCAGGAGATTAAACCACCATCCCATAACAGAAAGTCATCATCCACAAATCGATTATAGAAAACTATGTTTCTATTCCATTTGTTGTTAATATCCAGTTTCCATAGCTCTTCCCATCTTGCCAGTACCAGATTGGCATAACTATTTGCACATGGAGTTCCCATCGCTACCCCGACTTCTTCCAGTAGTAAGTACTACCATACAGAAACACATTGTTATATAAGACCAATTCCAAGAGACTACATAGTAAACGGATATCACTGGTTGCTTTGTGCTTTACACCAAAGTCTCTGATCGCTTCGATCCCCAAATCATTGGGTATGGACGTGAACAAACTGTTCACGTCCATAGTTACCAATAATAAATTCTTACAAGTATTCATCTGTTGCAGTTTCTTGTAAAGTCTACTTAAGAACTCAGCCGAGTCCTTAATCACTGCAGGTGCATGAGGTAACAATTTCTTTAACTTCCCTTCTATAAAAATAGAAGGGGGTTAAGTTATCCATCCTTTTCCTGAAATGACTGGTCGCATCAGAGGGTCATGTAGATTCTTATGCACCTTAGGCATTCCACTGATGCTAGGTATAGTAGGATGACATACTTCAAAAAAGTCAAACAGCTCTTTGCTTTTCGATCTATTCATGAGCTTGTCATAAAGCATGTCTTGTACACTATGTATAATGGTGTTCAATTCTCTTTTATCAGTCCTCCTGTAGGTGGTTATATCCGCTAGCATCTCCTTCATCTTGGTATCATAGAATGACATATCCATAACTATAACTGCCCCTCCTTTGTCAACTTGTTTAATCATGATGTCCTTCATATTCTGTAGTTCAAATAGTGCTCTCTTCTCATTTAGAGAAGTTGTGGAAATGTTTACTTCCCTTTTGCTGTCTACATTCAGCCACTTCATTTTCACATAATTGCATGAAGGCATCTACAGCTGGATGACATACAGAGACAAACGTACTTGGTTTCCTATATCAATTCTAGTTTGGCAATATAAACAATGAGGAATCTCAAAGAGAAGTCTTAGTCACATTTCTCCCAAAATATTTTAGATCTAGGATAAATTCACTCATTGGTGAACACAAGGAGGGTATGAAACTCATTCCTTTAACAGTCGAGTCTGATCTCTTGTTAACACAATACTTGATATATTAAATACAAGGGAATCATGTATTCCTGAAACCTCCGTTTTTTTCCTCTCCCTGCTCTGGGGTCATACTTCCCTTGGGGTGTTATTCTGCAACAAAATAGGAAGCTGTTGGTAAAATGGTAAATGTACCACCCCATCATTGGGTTTAGTGGCATTCTGTATATCCAAATTCTTGTTATTATTCAAAATGGACATATTTTCTTCACCCTGCTCAGATAGTTCTTCTATGCTCTCAGTATTGATTACCGAGCTAACATTAGTCTCAAGAGCATGTATCACAGCTTTATGTGTTCTTGAAACCTCTCTGTTATTTTGCCTGGGTGTAGTATGCACTTCTGCTTCTACTACAATTCTCGTTGGTTTCCTAGTGACAGTCTGCTCCTTTTCATGGCTTGCTACCTTCCATTGTTTACATTAGTCCTGGTCTATATGGTTTTCTTGTCTTTCGGCCATTCAAACAGGTAACCCTTCCTAAAATCATTAAAATCTCTGGATAGTTTGCTACTTTTCGCTCCTTTTAACTTGGTATCATAAGCATCAAGCCTATCCTGCTGCACCCCTAGCTTCATTAAATTGTTATCAGATAGTGTCATTTGTTCCAGTTCATTCTGTTTTTGTTTTATAAGGGTTGCTGCTTCAACCTCCTAATGTTTAAAAAATTTCATGTAACTGAAACTAGTTTCTATATTAATCCTTTGCCATTTAGCAAGCAATTCAGGATACATATTTCCATAAGATTGGCATGCATCTTACTCTTAAACCTCATGGGAAAATGTGAAGATGAAGGCACACCTCCATATGAAAGCGTTGCCATTGTAGACACTTTATTTTAAAAGCTGCATTCTCTACTTCCTTCTAGATGCTCTCAAATAACAAGGTGTCTCCCCTGTTTGTTGGTACCTGCAAAGTATCACTTTCAAAGTCAAACTTAAAAAGTGGGTTAGATAAACCCATTAGATTACTGGCATGGATCTTCCTACTTGCCATTTCCAAGGCTGGCTGCTGTGGTAATGCTGATTCCATTATGCAGTGAATGTGTGAAGCTCCCACCATAAAATGAACAGGCAAAAAAAAAGAGAAGTAAGTAGCATCTTCAAAGGCAGAGCACATCAAAATGTAAAACTCCAAAAACAAATGGTTCTGCCACCAGTTCCGCCTAAAAATACTTGAAACTTGAAAACTTTAATAAAATATACGATGATAAGATAAAATAAAATAAACACACTGGCTCATAAATCGGATAAGTGCTTTCGGTATAATACCTTTTTCAAATCCTAAATGTTTGCCAGTGAAACTTCCTCTTAAATACCTTTATTTCCTAGTGTTCACTGACTTAGATGCATTTAGTAACCATAGCAGCATACACACCCTTTTAATTATGTCATTTTGAGTGCTGAAGAGCTTTCCCTTTTAGTGCAGGCTTTAAAGGGACAAATGCATTCAAACCTGGTGACTGATCTGATTGCAAATTCATTATCAACTTCATCTCTTCAATTTCTGTTCGGTTTACTAAATCCCCACCTCTTGGTGTTTCATGAAGTCTAGTTAGTGCCACGAACTTGAAAGAATGACTGCCATTTATACTA
Source organism: Protopterus annectens (assembly GCF_019279795.1). Classification (NCBI taxonomy): domain Eukaryota; kingdom Metazoa; phylum Chordata; order Ceratodontiformes; family Protopteridae; genus Protopterus; species Protopterus annectens. The sequence goes on from NC_056747.1 coordinate 646,075,776, forward strand.
ATATGCATATAAAGTGCATTGCTGGTAACTTTTTTTCTTATGTCAGATAAGTGCTTTAGGATACGTTCCTTGAGCATTTGATGAGTTTTCCCCTATGTAGTATGCCTTGCAGTGACTGCAGGTTGTCACACAGATAATGTTCTTACTCCGACAGTTTGCAAATCCTTCAAACTTATAGTTCCTCTTAGTCCAGGGATGTGTAAAAGTATTCGAGATGTTTATATGAGAGCATGCCTTGCAACTTCCACATCTGAATGTACCAACTCTGCTGTTCATCTGAAAACTCCTGTCTTCAGAAATAGTTAAAGTTTCTGTTTTATAGTATAATAGTCTTTTTAAGTTTTTCCTGTTCTTAAAAGAAAAGCTGGGTTGATCTCCAACAATTTTCCTAATTTTGTTGTCAGATGTTAACACTGGCCAACATTTTCTGATGGTATTACGAATAGCAAAATTGTCAGTACTATATGTCAACTGGCATCTCAGATTGGACTTTACCCTCCTTTTGCTTGATCTTAACTGTTTCACCTTGGTCCGAAAAATAAGGTCTTCCCCTCTGAGAGCGTAGTTCCAAGGTAGTTGCTTCATTTGTCTGTGTCTCTTTGACTTTGTATCCTCTCTTATTAACGTCATTGATAAGTTTAATTTGCTCTTCCCTATAATCCTCATCCCTCGTGCAGAGCTTGGACACTCGAGTTAGTTGGTTAGTCACTATGTTGTCAAGAACATGCCTGTGATGATGCTAGTATTGTGTAGTAAATGACTGCGCCATACAAGTTTTCTATACATTCTAGTATTGATACTTCCTGTGTCATCTAACATTAACTTAACATCCGAGAATTCTATCTCCATACTAGAAGATGCCTCTTCAAACTTCAAAAATGAAGTTGTGTTGGTCAAAAATTGTACAAAATGTTCCAAGGAGGTTAAATCGCCATCCCATAAGAGAGAGACATCATCCACAAATCGATTATAGAAAACTATGTTTCTATTCCATTTGTTGTTAATATCCACTTTCCATAGCTCTTCTCATCTTGCCAGGACCAGATTGGCATAACTATTTGCACATGGAGTTCCCATCGCTACCCTCGACTTCTGCCAGTAGTAAGTACTACCATACAGAAACACATTGTTATATAAGACCAATTCCAAGAGACTACATAGTAAATGGATATCATTGGTTGCTTTGTGCTTCACATCAAAGTCTCTGATCGCTTTGATCCCCAAATCATTGGGTATGGACGTGAACAAACTGTTCACGTCCATAGTTACCAATAATAAATTCTTACAAGTATTCATCTGTTGCAGTTTCTTGTAAAGTCTACTTAAGAACTCAGCCGAGTCCTTGATCACTACAGGTGAGTGAGGTAGCAATTTTTTTAACTCCCCTTCTATAAAAATAGAAGGGGGTTCAGTTATCCATCCTTTCCTGAAATGACTGGTCGCATTGGAGGGTCATGTAGATTCTTATGCACCTTAGGCATTCCATTGACGCTAGGTATAACAGGATGACATACTTCAAAAAAATCAAACAGCTGTTTGCTTATCGATCTATTAATGAGCTTGTCATAAAGTGTGTCTTGTACACTATGTATAATGGTATTTGGTGGAAGCGTCACACATTCACTGCATAATGGAATCAGCATTACCACAGCAGCCAGCTTTGGAAATGGCAAGTAGGAGGATCCATGCCAGTAATTTAATGGACTTATCTAACCCACTTCTTAACTTTGACTTTGAAAGTGATACTTTGCAGCTACCAACAAACGGGAGACACCTTGTTATTTGAGTGCATCTAGAAGGAAGTAGAGAATGCAGCTTTTAAAATAAAGCGTCTACAATGGCAACGCTTTCATATGGAGATGTGCCTTCACCATCACATTATCCCACGCGGTTTAACAGTAAGATGCATGCCAACGTATGGAAATATGTATCCTGAATTGCTTGCCAAATGGCAAAGGATTAATATAGAAACTAGTTTCAGTTACATGAAACTTTTGATAGAATTTTTTAAACCTCAGGAGGTTGAAGCAGCAACACTTACAGAACAAAAACAGAATGAACTCGATCAAATGACACTATCTGATAACAATTTGATGAAGCTAGGGGCGTTGCAGGACAGGCTTGATGCTTATAATACTAAGTTAAAAGGAGTGGAAAGTAGCAAACTATCCAGGGATTTTAATGATTTTGGGAAGGGACACCTGTTTGAATGGCCGAAAGACAAGAAAACCACCATACAGACCAGGACTAATGTAAACAATGGAATAGTAGCAAGCCATGAAAAGGAGCAGACTGTCACTAGAAAACCAACGAGAAATGTAGTAGAAGCAGAAGTGCTTACAACACACAGGCAAAACAACAGAGAGGTTTCAAGAATACATAAAGCTGTGATACATGCTCTTGAGACTAATGTTAGCTCGATAATCAGTACTGAGAGCGTAGAAGAACCATCTGAGCAGGGTGAAGAAAATATATCCATTTTGAATAATAACAAGAAGTTGGATATAGTGAGTGCCACTAAACCCAAAGATGTGGTGGTACATTTACTGCGTTACCAACAGCTTCCTTTTTTGTTGCAGAACAACACCCCGTGGGAAGTACGACCCCAGAACAGGGAGAGGAAGAAACAGAGGTTTCAGGTATAAATGATTCCCTTATATTTAATATATCGAGTATTGTATTAACAAGAGATCAGACTCGACTGTTAGAGAAAGGAATGAGTTTCATACCCTCCTTGCGTTCAACAATGAGTGAATTTACCCTAGATCTAAAATATTTTGGGAGAAATGTGACTCTAAGACATCTCTTTGGCAATATAAACAATGAGGAATCTCAAACTAGAATTGGATATAGGAAACCAAGTACCTTTGTCCCTGTATGTCATCCGGCTGTAGATGCCTTTGTGTGATTATGTGAAAATGAAGTGGCTGAATGTAGACAGCAAAAGGGAAGTAAACATTTCCACAACTTAACTCTAAATGAGAAGAGAGCACTATTTGAATTACAGAATATGAAGGACATCATGATTAAACAAGCTGACAAAGGAGGGGCAGTTATAGTTATGGATATGTCATTCTATGATACCAAGATGAAGGAGCTGCTAGTGGATATACCCACCTACAGGAGGATTGATAAAAGAGAATTAAACACCATTATGCATAGTACACAAGACACGCTTTATGACAAGCTCATGATTAGATCGATAAGCAAAAAGCTGTTGGATTTTTTTGAAGTAAGTCATCCTACTATACCTAGCATTAATGGAATGCTTAAGGTGCATAAGAATCTACATGACCCTCTGATGCAACCAGTCATTTCAGGAAAAGGATGGATAACTGAACCTCTTTCTATTTTTATAGAAGCTGAGTTAAAGAAATTGCTACCTCGCACCTGCAGTGATCAAGAACTCGGCCGATTTCTTAAGTAGACTTAACAAGAAACTGCAACAGATGAATACTTGTAAGAATTTATTATTAGTAACTATGGACGTGAAGAGTTTGTTCACTTCCATAACCAATGATTTGGGGATCGAAGCGATCAGAGACTTTGGTGTGAAGCACAAAGCAACCAATGATATACATTTACTATGTAGCCTCTTGGAATTGGTCTTATATAACAATGTGTTTCTGTATGGTAGTACTTACTACTGGCAGAAGTCGGGGGTAGCGATGGGAACTCCATGCGCAAATAGTTATGCCAATCTGGCCCTGGCAAGACAGGAAGAGCTATGAAAAGTGGATATTAACAACAAATGGAATAGAAACATAGTTATTGATTTGTGGATGATGTCTTTCTTATGGAATGGCGATTTAACCTCCTTGGAACATTTTGTAGAATTTTTGACCAACACAACTTCATTTTTGAAGTTTGAAGTGGCATCTTCTAGTACGGAGACAGAATTCTTGGATGTTTAGTTAATGTTAGATGACACAGGAAGCATCAATACTAGAATGTATAGGAAACCTGTATGGCGCAATCATTTACTACACAATACTAGCACACATCCCAGGCATGTTCTTGACAACATAGTGACTAACCAACTAACTCGAGTGTCCAAACTTTGCACGAGGGATGAGGATTATAGGGAGAAGTAAATTAAACTTATCAATGACTTTAATAAGACAGGATACAAAGTCAAAGAGACACAGACGAATGAAGCAACTACCTTGGAACTACGCTCTCAGAGGGGAAGACCTGATTTTTCGGACCAAGGTGAAAGTTAAGATCAAGCAAAAGGAGGTAAAGTCCAATCTGAGATGGCAGTTGACATATAGTACTGGCAATTTTGCTATTTGCAATAACATCAGAAAATTTTGGCCAGTGTTAACACCTGACAACAAAATTAGAGAAATTGTTGGAGATCAACCCAGCTTTTCTTTTAAGAACAGGAAAAACTTAAAAAGACTATTATGTTATAAAACAGAAACTGAAGCTATTTCTGAAGACAGGAGTTTTCAGAAGAACAGCAGAGTTGGTACATTCAGATGTGGAGGTTGCAAAGTATGCTCTCATATAAACATCTCAACTACTTTTACACATCCCCTGACAAAGAGGAACTATAAGTTTGAAGGATTTGCAAACTGTCGGAGTAAGAACATTATCTATGTGGCAACCTGCAATCACTGCAAGGCATACTATAGGGAAAACTAATCAAATGCTCAAGGAACGTATCCTAAAGCACTTATCTGACATAAGAAAAAAGTTACCAGCAATGCACTTCATATGCATATTAGTATAAATGACAGTCATTCTTTCAAGTTCATGGCACTAACTAGGCTTCATGAAACACCAAGAGGTGGGGATTTAGTAAACCGAACAGAAATTGAAGAGATGAAGTGGACAATGAAATTGCAATCAGATCAGTCACCAGATTTGAATGCATTTGTCCCTTTAAAACCTGCACTAAAAGGGAAAGCTCTTCAGCACTCAAAATGACAATTAAAAGGGTGTGTATGCTGCTATGGTTGCTAAACGCATCTAAGTGAGTGAACACTAGGAAATGAAGGTATTTAAGAGGAAGTTTCACTGGCAAACATTTAGGATTTGAAAAAGGTATTATACAGAAAGCGCTTATCTGGTTTTATAAGCCAGTGTGTTTATTTTATCTTATCATCGTATATTTTATTAAAGTTTTCAAGTTTCAAGTGTTTTTAGGTGGAATTGGTGGCAGAACCATTTGTTTTTGGAGTTTTATATTTTGATGTTCTCTGCCTTTGGTGACACTACTTACTTCTCTCTTTTTTTTTGAATGTTTCTATTACCCACTGAGACCGCATGTGCTGCAGTACAGGAGGAAGAGGACTTTGGTCTGGTGACTATGGAATAATTCCCTGAAGGGAGGAATTTCTTCACACTGCCATCTGTAACCCTTCTGAATGAGTCTCAAAATCCATTTGTCTGAAACAATCTGTTGCAGAACAGAAAGGGAGATTCAGACTTTCTGGATAAGGAACTACCGGGGGGGCACAAGGTCCCTCATATACTCATTCTACCTTATTTCACTACCCTTTACCATACCTGTCAACTTCCTAATGCAAGAAAGTTGGACAAAGTCAAAAATAATGGGGGGGGGGGGGCAAAGGCCCAAAAATAGGGACAGATGTTAAATATTGCTCTTATACACTTAGAAAGTTACTAGAATAACATGTTTGTGTTAACATGCATTTTCTGAAGGATATAAAGTCTGAAATTCAAATATGAGTCATTATGTAGTGACTTCAGTCCTCATGATTTGCCAGAAAACCACAAATTTTATGAGAAACAGACCAAAAATATGAATAAAAAATATGGACAGTTGAGAGGTACGCCTTTATTCGGGGGGGGGGGGGCTTGCCATCATTTTGCTGAGACAGTTTTTTTCTGTTTCTTGCTAAAATTGTACAAGGGAGCTGAATGTTCCTTGGAAAATGTGAAGAGGAGGGCTGAAAATTTTTCAGAGATTCCCTGTATCAGCTCACCTCTCTCAATTTATATTTTTGATAAACTCTGCAGCACAGGGACTAAAAACTAAATCTCTGTTGTAAGGAGAAATTAAAACCACATTTTGATATCTTCTGGGAGGTTCTAAAAATGCAGCTAGGCAAACCTCCTCAAAACAGTACAAGTAGGCATGGCCATGGATATATAGTATCTAAAGAGTCACAAACACACTTTGAACAAGGAGCAGTGACCTGAGAAATGGAAGAAACTAAACCACACAAAGATTCTTCCTTACAGGAGTGAGCTACTGATAAAATATTCCTTATACTTTCACAATTAGTCAGAATAAACTTTAACATATGAGTCTAACAATTCAAAATTCTAAAAATTAAAGTGGCAGATACATACACTTTTTTCACATACACATCAATTGTTTTGCCAACCTTGTAAGAAGTGGAAGGATTAGAATTAACAAAATGTTTGTAGGCAGCTAGATTGATTAAAGCTATAGCTGCTGGACCAGGTTTGAGATAAGTGTATAAAAATTTGAAAGACTGAGGAACTTTGTACATTACATCTGCTTTGTTGCATGCAACAGGCTGGCTATCAGGTAAATGAACTGTGACAAACACATTCTCCAATGCTGACAGCAATGGGGGGACGGGGAGAAGATTCTAGGAATTCCAGCTGTAATAGGGTTACCACCTGTCCCACTTTGCGAGGGACAGTCCCTCTTTGGGCAGTTGTGTCCTGCAAAAGAAATTGTAAAAATCGCAAATGTCCTGAGATTTTAGGGTAAAATTATTTCCTATATTATATGTAATAGTTACATAAAACAGTTATTCTGTATCTGAAGCACCTACATGTTAAAAGAAACAGAATAAGCAAATAAAATGCTAAAAGAATAAGCTTTTATTTAGGCAAAAAAGTGAAGTTATGTCCTTTGTACCGGCCATGGGTATGTTTCATTCTGCAAAATCTGATGTTTGTACCAAAAATGTCCCACTTTGGGCATTTGAAAAGGTGGCAACCCTAAGCTGTAATAGTACATACAGTAACAGTTTCTAAGAGACCGAAACCTCTGCGTTCTCCGACTGAAAACAATAGCTCATTCTGAAAATAATCTCAGAAAAAAAGAGAATTCCTGACAGGGAGACTCAAATAACATGCTCTCCCTCCGAGTCTGAATCAGAAATCTGAGGAGTAAAAATGGCATCTGTCTCATCACCTTCCTCTCCAAATTCAATTTCTTGAGTCTCTTCAGGAAAAGGGGAATCCATTTTTCTTTTACTAGAAGCCACATGATAAGAAGGCTCAATAGCCTGTACAAGACCCTGAGCCAGAATAAATAAACTACTCCTGCCCAGTGAAACTGGTGCAGGAAAAGATACATAATTAGTTTTCGGTTCCTTTTTGACAAGAACGTTGGGATAAACAGCATTATTAATGGAAATAAAAGTTTACCCAGAGATGGGCACAACATTCTGGATAATTAGGGGAAAGTACAGTTGTGTACACTTACCATAAATGTAGATGTTCGAGTGTATTCACTGTTGAAGTCATTACATTCGGGTAATCTGCTGGCAGGTTGCCCTCAGTCGGCCTGATTAACAAAGTCTTGGGTCCTGCGTCAGTTGCTGTCCCTTCTTCCATGACGTCAGGTCGTCAGGGTTATAAAACATGCAGCCCATGCCATTACATCAGTTTTTCTTGCCCCAGATGTCAGGTGCCCCCCAAATGGGGAGCAAAATATATATGTATATGTATATAATTTAAAACACCCAAAAAATATACCTTCAAACAAAAGCAAATACAGCAAAAAGGCTTTTAAGCATAGTAAAAGAAAGGAGAGGGGGCTGGAGGGTGGGTAACCAGGACTGCAACAGTGAATACACTCTAACATCTACATTTATGGTAAGTGTACACAACTGTACTATGTTCTTTGTGTTTCACTGTTGCAGTCATTACATTTGGGTAGAATCCCAAAGCTATGGTTGGGTGGATGGATTTATACAGCATTATGAGCAGCTATAAGGCCCTGCAAGACAGCAGTGGCAAAGCCAGCTCTGGATTTAGAGAAGAGAGGTAAATGGTAATGTTTGGTGAATGTATGAACTGAGCTCCAGGTAGCAGCTTCTAGAATGTCTCTGGTAGGGACCCCTCTGAGAAAGGCTGCAGAAGTAGATGCAGCCCTGGTGGAATGAGATCTGATCCCCACGGGGATAGGTTTACCATGGTGCATATAGCAGAAACGAATACAATGGCTTATCCATCTGAAAATAGTTTGCTTTGAAATAGCCTTTCCCTCTGCCCCTGCACCAAATGCCACCAGCCATTGTTCAGATTTTCTTAGAGATTTTGTCTTGTTTAAGTAGAATCTGAGTTGTCTGTGTATATCCACTGAATGCAGAATCCGCTCACCCTTGTTCTGTGGACTGGGAAAGAAAGTTGGCAGATGAATGGTCTAATTAAGAGCCACACTGGATACCACCTTGGGCATAAAAGATGGATTGGTCCTGAGAGCCACTCTGTCCGGATGAAAAATAATGAAAGGCTCCACTGCCATAAGAGCCTGTAATTCTGAAATCCTTCTAGCTGAAGTGACTACTAAAAGGAAAGCTGTTTTCCAGGAGAGAAATTTTAGGTCCGCAGTAGCAGCTGGCTCAAAAAGAGGGAGAGTGAGTTTTTCCAAAACAAAACTGAGGTCCCATGCAGGAGTTGGTGTTCTCCTGGGAGGTCTTACATTTCTGGCCTCTCTGAGATACTGCTTTAGCAGAGGATGAGAGAAGAGGGGAGGTTCTGTGTTGTAATGAGCTGAAATTGCAGAGGCATGGATTTTTATGGAAGAAAAGGATAGGCACTTGTGAAGCATCTCAGTTAAGTATTGCAGAATCTGAGGAATATTGGGCATTGCTGTGCTTATTCCTTGTGACTGGTTCCAGGCACAGAATCTTTTCCATTTGTCAGCATAAGATTTTCTAGTACTAGGCCTTCTAGCCTCCAAGATGACATCCATCACAGGTGTGCTGAGAGATGTCACGGGTGAAATTAGTTGATTAGCCACGCTGCAAGATTCAAAGTTTGGAGCTGAGAATATGGTAGTTCTGCTGAGACAATAGGTAAGGTGTCTGAGGCAGGTGCCACGGAGGAAGGTGTGACACATTGCGCAGGAGTGGGTACCAGTGTTGGCGAGGCCAGTCTGGAGCAATCAGAATCATTTTTGGCTTGTCTGACTTTTAGTAGGACTTTGGGGAGCAGCGGCAAAGGGGGAAAAGCATGGACTGATAGGTTTTTCCAGCTGAATGATACAGCATCCACTTTCCAAGACATTTTGTGATGAATTCTTGTGCAGAATTTGTCCAAATGATAGTTCTGGGGTGATGCAAAAAGATCTATGTCTGGGCTCCCCTATTTGCGTGTCAACATGTTGAAAACTTGTGGTTCCAGTTTCCATTCGTGTGGGTCCATAAGATTTCTGCTTAGTTCATCTGTCAGAGTATTTAGCTTTCCTGGCAGGAATTGAGCTTGAAGATTTATTTGATAAGTCAAGGCCGTGTTCCACAATGCCATGGCTAGTCTGCAAAGGGGGTAGGAATGTGTACCCCCCTGCTTGTTTATGTACCACATAACTGTGGTGTTGTCTGTCTTTATCAGTAGTTGTCCTGGATGAAGGTAGTCCTTGAAGGCTGTCAGAGCATTCTGTACAGCTAACATCTCTTTCTGACAGATATGTAGGTGCATTTGATTTGGGCCCCATTTGCCCTGCATGCACTTTCCTGCCAGATGAGCCCCCCCCCAAGCATAGTCTGATGCATCTGTAGTTAGGGTTTAGGCAGCAGGGAGTGGAATGAATGACAGTCCCTTTTTTGGTGGCAGGCTTCTGCCCACCATAGGAACTCTAGTTGCAGGCAAGGAATAATAGGAATCATTGTTTCCAGGCTGTGACAATGTTGACTCCATAAACTTTTTAAGTACCACTGAAGTTTCCTCATATGCAGTCTTGCATATGGAATTAGAAGAATGCAGGAGGCCATGAACCCCAAGGCTTGCAGAATTTGCCTTGCAGACAGCAGGGTTTTTGTGGCCACCTGTTAGAAGTAAGTCACCAATTGAATTTGCTTTTCTGGCGTAAGGTAAGTCATCTGGGCAGTTGTATTTAAGCATGCACCCAGGAATGTAATTTTTTGAGAGGGTACCAGTTGTGATTTCTTTTCGTTTATGGTGTACCCTAGACAAGTTAGAACCCTTTTTACAAATGCCAGATGCTTTAGAAGAATGTCCTTGTTTTCTGCCTGAATTAGACAATCATCCAGTAATGGATATATTTGAATATTTCTTTGCCTGCAAAATGCAATTACTGGAGCCAGGCACTTTGTGAAGACCCTGGGTGCAGTAGATAAGCCAAAGGGCAGTGCAAAGAACTGGTAATGGAAGTAGCCTGCTTTGAAGCAGAGGTATCTTCTGCAAGATTCCCTGATTGGGATATGCAGGTAAGCCTCTTTTAAGTCTAGAGTTACCAACCAGGCATCTTTGCCTAGCATAGGTAGTAACTGTTGAAGAGTCAGCATCTTGAATTTTTGAATGTCCAGAAATGTATTTAGAGTGGATAAATCCAGAATTGGATGCCATGATTTCTTTTCTGGGTACCAGGAAAAGTCTTGAATAGAAACATTGTTCCTTTTCCTCTTCTGGTACTGGTTGAATAGCCCCCATATTCATGAGGGACAGAACTTGTTTCTGGGCCTCGGCCCACTGATTTGGGGGCAGATCTGGCCATCCGTTTGGGATTGGCAACATGTGGAAATGAAATCTGTATCCCTGGGATACTATATTTAAAACCCATTTGCCCTGGGTAATAAGTTGCCAGTTTTGTGCATGAAGTGCCAGTTTTCCCCCCAAAGGGGCGGCTAAAAGGTAAGTGCTTGGTGATTGTAGAGGAAAGTCATTGAGAGTGTTTTCCATAGGGAGGTGCCTTGTTGTTTCCAGATTTGGAAGTGGAAGCACCCCATTGTTTTGTTCTAAAAGTTCCTTGTGACTGAAACCTGGAGCCTTTGGAATGTCTGGATTTGACTTGAGTGGCTCTCGAGGTAACTGGAAAGTACCAGTTCTTAGTAGGCCAGTGCCTACTAAATCTTGGAGGCTGCACTTGTAAGAAATCTTTCACAGTTTGCATAGATTTATCTTTATCTTCCATCTTTTTTAACACTTCTTTAGCCTTATTACCAAAGAGATGGTCCTGTTGTAAAGGAGCATCCGACAATTTTGCTTTAACATGGTCAGGCAGAGTTTGCTCTTTGAGCCAAGCATGCCTTCTTAGCACAGATCTAGTTACAGCAGCCCTGCAACAGGCTTCCAAGGAATCAAAACCACATTGCAAAGTATGTTTTCCAGCTTGTTCAGCTGAATGTAATAAATCCCGCAAATCTTTATTTTCCACACAGTCAGAGATTAACATAATTTTCTGTTTCAGTAGTCCCATGATACGCTGTTGATATTTAAGCATATGAAACTGACAGATTGCCAAGGTTGCAGACGTGTAAACCTTCTTACCCCATCTGTCCAGCGCCCTGGAATCTGTATCCGAAGGGGTAGGATTTTTAGCAGTAGAGGCATTAACACCCTTGGGACCCTGAGAAATGGTTTCAGGATCAGCAGTAGGGTTTTTGAAAAGGAATATCTGGGAGTCAGGAACCCTGTAGTATCTGTCTGGCTTACTAGGAGCCGGAGGCAGAGAATAAGGAGTCATACTGGATTCTGAAAAAACATTATCAACAATGTCTAGAATAGGAGGTATAGCCAAACGCCTATGCTGAGGAAGAAGAAGAAAATCCCTGTCTCTTTTTAGATTCAGAGAAATCCTGACTTTCCCAGTGGAAATGTTCCCTTAAAGTATGTAAAGTTTCTCCAAAAGAAAAATCCTCAGGGGGAGAAGCAGAAGGGATGGAATCTTCTGCATCAGAGTCCTCATAAGTAGGTACAGATAAATCCTGTTCAGTAGAAGAATCAGAAGAAATAGAATCCTGATCTGAAGATTCATAGTCAGTGCCTTGCCTAGGCCTCTTACTTAGCAAGAGGGGGTTGGCTACCCCTGATCAAGGTAATTAAATCTTCAGCCATTTTGATCATTTGTTTTTTAGGCATAGGGGCCTGCACACGTGGCCCAAGCGTCAGTTTTTTTAGACACAGAAGTAGATTTTGGCTTTAGTTTTGAAGACGGCATTGATTTAATATGCAAATCTTTAGGCCTGAAAACACCCTCAGAAGCCGGTGCCTGCACAGCAGCTCCGGACCCATCTAAGGTAGAGACATCCATGGGTTCAATACTTAAAGCATCTCGTGGCATACTGGACTCCGAATGGGTCTCAGTAGAGGCCTGCGAATCTCTAAACCTCTCCAACTCTGCTCTATCTTGGTTCCCATTTACCTCTCCAACAGATTCCAGGCAGTGAAATGACAATCTAAATTATCTCCTTTCCTACCTCTACAAATTGGGGTGCCCCAAGGCTCCATCCTTAGACTCCTACTTTTTAATATTTTCATTAATTACCTTCGCTCTTCTTGTCCACTCTCTAACAATATTCAATATGCTGACAATTCCACAATCATCTCCTGCTCTGATGACATCTCACACCTTCATACCCTCACCCAAGAGTCTCTTCACTCTGTCAAAAGATGGCTTACTTTCAACCAACTGCTGCTGAACCTCAAGAAAACCAAACTTCTCCTGTTCCTTCCTACAACTCTCACACATCATAAAAATACCTTTTCTGCCTCCTCCCTGAACAATACAATCATCGTTACTCAAACTCGCACTAAGCTACTAGGTGTTATTATCGACGACAATCTAAAGTTCAATCTACACACACAGCAATGCATTAAAAAACTCATCAAAAACTAGGTCTACTATACAGACACAAAACATCCTCACTAATACTTCCAGACTCTCCCTTTCACAAGCCTTCCTACTCCCCACACTACTTTATGCAGCTCCTATACTGACACTCCTCTAATCTAATCTAATCTTATCACTAAATTAGAACTCATCTATAACAAAACTGCAAGATTTGCCTGCAACCAACCTTATCGCACTCATGACTGCATAGCCCTAAAAAACCTGTAGAGGCTGAAATTTCATCACCAAATTCTACTTCCCCAAATTCTCATGTCTTACATGAACCATCATCCTGCCCTTCTCTCTCTACTGTCATCCTACCCTACACTCCCAGCCTTCCTCTACGTAGCTCTCAACAGCACCTACTGTAAGTTTGTAAGCCCAATACAAATACTGGCAAACTACTATACAGCTATTCAGTAATTAATGTTTGGAATAAATTACCACTAAATATCAAGTCTGCCACCAACCCAAACACTTTTAAAATAGCACTAAAAGACATCCTTCCTAAATCATGGTCATGCTTCTCTAATGACACAACATAACCACTACCAAGTTAGATTCTGTTGCCTTGCCCTTTTACCTCCTAATTTATGTAGTTATTTTCACTGTCTGCCTTTTTGGGGTTATTCTCCTGCATATGCTCTACACTAATAACTTTGATGTTTCTCTTTTACTCTTTTTCCCATCTTATGACATCTTACTAAGTTTATCTCTCAATCCGTTTGCAATTTGTCTTCTTTCTTCATCTCCTATATATTCTACATTCTTATTATGCTGTATTTTGGACAGATTTTACTTTTACCATAGCTTACTTTTATGACTACATTTTTGTATTGTCCATTCTTTAGTTTAATACATTAACTCTTGCTCTCCTGTAAAAGTATACTACGGTAGTTGTTTATTAGCTGCTATATTATTCTTGTATCTACTAATCTTATTACCTTTACTGTTTGTCTTGTATTTTTGCATTGTAATTACTGACCTTGTTAGGTTACTGCTTGTTGCATGCACTATTGGAGCTTTTCTCCTTGGGTCTCTGCTGAAAAAGGGCTTCTGTCCAGTCGGAATAACCCATTTAACAAATGTCAAAACAAACAAATAAATAAATAAATGACAGTCAATAAAAAAAGTACAGTTGTATACCTACCATAAATGTAGATGTAGATGTTCGAGTGTTTTCACTGTTACAGTCATTACTCTTGGGTTATCCTGTTGGCAGGCTACCCGCAGTCGGCCAGAATTCCAAAGTCTAGGTCCTGCGTCTGTTGCTGTCGCCTCCTCCCTGACGTCAGTGCGCCAGGGGTATAAAAGATGCAGCCGACGCCATTTTCTTCAGTTTTTCTTGCCCCAGATGTCAGGTGCCCCAAATAGGTATGCTGTAAAATATACCAATAAGAAATGCAAGCATCAAAATAACATTTCCTTCATCTACAAGCAAATACACCAAAAAGGTTGTATAGGATAAAGAAGTGCAGATAAGTCCCAGCAAAGAGAAGGGGTACGGTGGGTGGGTAACCAGGAGTGCAACAGTGAATACACTTGAACATCTACATTTATGGTAGGTACACAACTGTACTATGTTCATCATGTTTCACTGTTGCAGTCATTACTCTTGGGTAGAATCTCAAAGCTGAGGATGGGTGGCTGGGCTAAATAGGATTAGGAGAGGCTATGAGACCCTGCAGAACTGCAGTGGCGAAGCCTGCTCTGGACTTAGAGTAGAGAAGAAAGTGGTAGTGCTTTGTAAAAGTGTGCACTGAACTCCAAGTTGCAGCCTCTAAGATTTCTTTGGTTGGTACTCCTCTGAGGAAGGCTGCTGAAGTGGCTGCTGCTCTGGTGGAATGAGGCCTAATGCCCTTAGGCACTGATTTGCCATGTTGAAAATAGCAGAAACGGATGCAATGGCCTATCCATTTAGAAATAGTCTGTTTTGAGATAACCTTTCCTTGTGATCCTGCAGCATATGACACTAAAAGTTGCTCAGTCTTTCTGAAAGCTTTAGTTCTGTCAAAGTAGAAGCGTAACTACCTGTGTATGTCCAAAGAATGCAGAATTTTCTAACCCTTGTTCTGTGGATTTGGGTAAAAAGGTAGGCAAGTGAATGGTTTGGTTGAGGGGCACACTGGACACCACCTTAGGCATAAATGTAGGGTTTGTCCTCAGAGAAACCCTGTCTGGATGAAAAATGATGAAAGGTTCCACAGCCATGAGTGCTTGTAACTCTGAGACTCGCCTTGCAGAGGTTATGGCTAGGAGCAGAGCTGTTTTTCAGGATAAGAATTTTATATCTGCTGTTGATGCTGGCTCGGAAGGAGGCAGTGTGAGTTTTTCCAAAACATAATTTAGGTCCCAGGCTGGAATTGGTGCTCTCCTTGGAAGCCTAATGTTTTAGGCCCCTCTGAGGTACTGCCTTATTAAAGGATGAGAAAAGATAGGTGGTTCCGTATTGTAAAGTGCAGAAATGGCCGAAGCATGAATCTTAATTGATGAGAAAGAAAGGCCTTTGTTCAGCATCTCAGTTAGGTATTGTAAAATCTGAGGGATATTTGGTACAGACATGTCAATGCCTTGTTCCTGGTTCCAAGCACAGAATCTCTTCCATTTTTCTGCATAAGATTTTCTGATACTGGGCCTCCTGGCCTCCAAGATAACATCCATAACAGCTTTTGAAAGAGGAGTGTTCTGAATGGCTACATTATCCGCCATGCTGCCAGATTTAAGGTCTTGAGTTGGCTGTACAGGATCTGATTTGTTTTGTTGGGTCAGCAAGTGAGAAGTTTGAGGCAATATCCATGCTGGACCTTGAGACAAGCTCTTTAAGATCGGGTACCAGTGGTGCAATCAGAATCATTTTTGGCTTCTCTTGTCTGACCTTTAGGAGTACTCTGGGAAGGAGAGGCAGTGGGGGAAAAGCATATACTGTTAGATTGTTCCAGCTGAATGATAGGGCGTCCACTTTCCATGCTTGCTTGTGGTAAATCCTTGTGCAAAATCTCTGCAATTGACAGTTGTGAGGGGAGGCAAATAGATCTATGTCTGGGCATCCCCATTTCCTTATTATCATGCTGAAGACTTATGGATCCAGTTTCCATTCGTGGGTATCCATGAGATTTCTGCTTAGTTCGTCTGCCAGAGTATTTGTTTTTCCTGGCAGGAATTGTGCTTGCAGGTGAACTTGAAAAGCCAATGCTGTCTCCCATAAGGTCATTGCTTGTCTGCAGAGGGGGTAGGAATGTGTACCTCCCTGCTTGTTTATGTACCACATGACCGTAGTGTTGTCTGTTTTTATCAGTAACTGTCCTGGATGAAGCAGTTCCTTGAAAGCTGTCAGGGCATTTTGAACAGCTAGCATCTCTTTTTGATTGATGTGAAGATGCCTCTGGTTTGCAGGCCATGTGCCAGGGAATGAGTGCAATTACTGTCTCCAGGCTGTGGCAATGCTGAGTCCAAACACTTTTCAGATACCATTGTAGTTTCCTCATATGCAGTCTGGCATATGGAATTAGTAGAATGCAGGATGCCATGAAACCCAAGGCCTGCAGGATTTTCCTTGCAGATAGGTGGGTTTTTGTTGCCAATTTCTTGAAGTAAGTAGTCAGTTGTTTTTGTTTGTCTGGCATGAGATAAGCCATCTGGGCAGTTGTATTTAAGCTTGCACCCAGGAATATTATCTCTTGAGAGGGCACTAGTTTTGATTTATTTTCGTTTACTGAATACCCTAGGGCAATTAGTAATCTTTTTACAAACACCAGATGCTTTAGAAGAGCGTCTTTGTTCTCTGCTTGAATTAGGCAGTCGTCCAAGTAGGGATATATTTGAATTCCTTTTTGTCTGCAAAATGCAATTACTGGTGCCAGGCATTTTGTAAAGACCCTGGGCACAGTAGATGAGCCAAAGGGCAGTGCAGAGAATTCGTAATGCATTGAGCCAGCTATGAATCTGAGGTATCTTCTGCAAGATTGTCTGATTGGGACGTGCAGGTATGCCTCTTTTAGGTCCAAAGTTACGAGCCAAGCCCTCTTGTCCAGCATGGGCAGTAGCTGCTGAAGAGTCAACATCTTGTATTTAGTATAGACAGGTCCAGAATTCGTCTCCAGGTTTTGTCCTTCCTGGGTACTAGGAAAAGTCTGGAGTAAAATCCTTGCCCCTGCTCTTGTTGTGGTACTTGCTGAATGGCCCTCATGTCCATGAGGACTGTAATTTGTTTTTGTGCCTCTGTCCATTGATTGTGGCAGGTCTGGCATGCCCTTTGACCTTGGTAGAGTGTGTAAATGGAACCTGTAGCCTTGGGACACTATGTTCAATACCCATTTGTCTTGGGTAACGATTTGCCAATTTGATGAAAAAAGTGCTAGTTTTCCCCCTAAGGGGGCTGTCAAAATAAAACTGTTTGGAACTGGTAGAGAAAATTTATTGGGACTGTTTCCTGTAAGGCTGTGATTTGTCTTCTCTGCTTTTGGAGGTAGGAGCACCCCATTGTTTAAGCCTGTATGAGCCTTGGGGCTGAGATCTGCCTCTGGGACACCTGTATTTGCCTCTTTGTGGTCTGTCTGAGACTGGAAAGGACCAGTTGTTAGAAGGCCAGTTCCTGCTAAACTTGGGTGGCTGTACCTGTAAGAAATCCTTGACTCTCTGCATGGATTTTGCTTTATCCTCCATTTTTTTAACACCTCTTCTGCTTTAGTACCAAACAAAGTGTCATGCTGTAATGGTGCATCTAATAATTTTGCTTTAACATGATCAGGCAGATTTTGTTCCTTTAACCAAGGATGTCTTCTAATAACAGAACCTGTAACAGCGGCCCTGTAAAAGGCCTCCAGTGAATCATAACCACATTGCAAAGTATGCTTTCCCACTTGTTCAGTTGCATGCAATAAATCCTGCAATTCCTTGTTCTCTGAACATTCAGTATTTGTCAACATTTTCTGTTTAAGTAGTGACATTAAATATTGCTGACATT
Source organism: Protopterus annectens (assembly GCF_019279795.1). Lineage (NCBI taxonomy): Eukaryota > Metazoa > Chordata > Ceratodontiformes > Protopteridae > Protopterus > Protopterus annectens. The sequence continues at coordinate 646,093,550 of NC_056747.1, forward strand.
TAAGCATATGAAATTGACAATTTAAAGCCCTTACAGCCAGGGCAGCAGAAGTGTAAACTTTTTTCCCCATCTGTCTAGAGCCCTAGAATCCCTATCAGAGGGGATAGGGTTTTTGCAGTGGAAGCTTTAACCCCCTTGGGACCCTGAGATATAGTTTCTGGGGCAGCAGCGGGGTTTTATATAGGAATTTATGAGAATCTGGGACCCTGTAGTATCTGTCTGGCTTAGCAGGTGCAGGGGGTAAAGAGTCAGGGGACAGTCCGGACTCTGAAAATACATCATCTACAATGTCTAGAACAGGTGGAATAGCAAGGGGTCTGTGCTGAGGAAGAAGCAGGAAGTCTCTGAGCCTTTTCTTAGATTCAGAATAATCTTGGCTCTCCCAGTGGAAATGCTCCCTCATGGTATGCAGTGTTTCCCCAAAAGAATAGTCCTCAGGAGGAGAGGCTGAAGGAATGGATTCTTCAGCATCAGAATCCTCATAGGGAAGCATGGAGTAATCCTGTTCAGAAGAGGAATCAGAGGAAATAGAAACCTGATCAGAAGAATCATACTCTGTCTCTTGCCTAGGCCTCTTATCAGGAAGGAGATGGGAACCCCTGATCAAGGTAATTAGGTCTTCGGCCATTTTGAGCATCTGTTTTTTAGGCATGGAAGTCTGAATAGGAGAATGCTGTACTTGTTTCTTTGTCTTTAGAGATGCTTTAGTCTTTGTCTTTGAAGCTGAAGATGGCTTAACATATAGTTGTGTAGGTCTGAAGACACCCTCAGAGCCGATGCCTGCTCAGCAGCTCCGGACCCATCTGAGGGATTGATTTCCAAGTGTCCAATACCTTGAGTTTCCAGAGGCCCAGTCGGCTCCACGTGGGAGTCGGAAGCGGCTGTGGCTCTGAGGTAGTGGGCACCAGGGGCTGCGAAAGCGCCTCACTGAGAACCAGCAAACCGGCGACTGGCCTAGAAGAGGCTTCGTCGTCGGTTTTGGACCTCGGATGCCTATCCTTGTCCTTGCGTTTTAGTAAACTCCAGTTGTCGGTTGTTCCGCCGGCATTATATAATTAAATCTTCGGCCAAAGTAATGAAATGCAAAATCGAACTGACGCTTGATAGTGCGTTGGTTAAATCTAGCACAAAACCGACAGCTAGCAATGTTGTGATCAGGGCCTAGGCAAGGAATGCAGTAAGAGTGAAAATCCTTATGAGGTATTTGCTTCCCACAAGAAATACAATTGTTAACTTTTTCTGACATCAGTCTGGAGCAAGAAAAAAGTTTCCCCAACGGGGCACTTAGCTTTAATGAAGACTTTGGTTCTGAAATTCAGATTTGAAAATCTCAGGAGTCAGCCGACCGGCACTTGCGAACTGCTTTTGCTTCGGGCACCACGCGGCAAGAAAGACTGAAGAAAATGGCGTCGGCTGCATCTTTTATACCCCTGGCGCACTGACGTCAGGAAAGAGGCGACAGCAACCAACACCGGACCTAGACTTTGGAATTCTGGCCGACTGCGGGTAGCCTGCCAGCAAGATAACCCAAGAGTAATGACTGCAAGAGTGAAACATGATGAACATCATATATTCCTAACTTAAAAATACACTTTCCTAAACAGTAAGCAAGTAAGTTTAAACACTAAAAATAACATGTAGACGGTTTACCCTCAAAGGGAACTTATTTGCCCAAAAATGGAACAGCGCAAGCCAACCATAGCTCCTCATAAGACCACAGAGGAGCACTTTCTTCAACAATAGGAAAACTCAGAAGGGCTTGGCACCCAAACTTGTCTTTTAATCAATTTGGCTCAAGCTAATAAATGGTTTGGGCAAGTGGAAGGTGTCCTGAAGCTTTAGAAGCTGGCTAGCTGTTATAGCCTATGCAGAATATAACCCATATAGCCTAGGCTACAGCAGCAGTGATTAATGTGATGAACACCATGCAAAACAGACACAAGACAAAGTAGGGAAAATAACATGCCCTTAAAGAAAACAACACTACTGACATTACCCAACACTGGAAGCTAAAACCATTATGAGATTACAGCTACAGGGGAAGAGGTGAGGGGAAATCCATCCTGCAGTCAGATGTTGTGTAACAAACATATTGTTAAAGTAGGAAACTTACATAAGTGCTGCATCCTGCTTCAAGATGTCCTGGCTATACAGCATCAAAGCACAGAGTCCCAAATATGAATTGGTAAGCCAATATGAAGACCTTCATGAAGCTAAGGATATACACTTCAGGAACTCCGCAAAGGAAAATGTCCCTGCTCTGGAAACCAAATAAAGCTTATAATGCTTAGTGAAGGCATACACATTTATGTTAAATTGAATTTAACAGCAGGCATGCCAGACTGACAAACTGTAAAGTTGTATATATGTATAATGACAGATTTATTGAAACCAGCCGCCTGAGCACTACTGTGAGATTATAAACATTTTCTTTATAACACAGATATAATACCGTCAGACACACTGCACTTTCTCAGCTGACTCTGATTACAAAATGTCCAACATTACATCCACCTTTATAGTTTCAAAACTTTGTCTTTGATGAAAATATTATTTTCCTGTATTGAAGCCTTCTTTGTCTGTACTCTTATCTCATCCAGAGAAAACCAGTTCTCAGCAGGCCAAAATGTTCTTTCACAAATGTTCCTTCATTTAAAGTCTAACATTTTCTGCTGTGTTAGCCATGCTCATTCAGTGAAAGCCAGTTCTCAATATACCGCAATGTTCTTTGATAGGATAGTTGTAACATTCTCTGCTGTTAGCCATTTCTCTTAAGCTTGATTATCTTTGTAAATTGAACTGTTTAGGATATTTTAACAAGCTTCTATTGCTAATGCCATTTGTTACAAAACATTCAGAAGTATAATATAGTTTTTTGTTCCACACAAGCACATTCTGTTAAGCCAATGCATCACATGATATTCTAATACATCACACTGTTATTATGATTACCAAACCTCTGTTACTTGTGAAGGAAAAAACAGCAATACTTTTTGTTTTACAATATGCCATGCAAGCACATTCTTATTATTTCTTCCTGCATTGGCAGACTCTGTATTTTTTATACTATTCCTAAAAATATCACACTGTCAATATGAGAGAGAGCAGTTTTACCAATACATGCTGTTACTTTGAGACCAAATCACATACATGCCATTTCTATGAGGGAAAACCAGTTTTACTTTATATAATTCTGACAGCTTAGGAGTCCAAAGTCACAGCACACAAATGTCATCCAAGAAGGCAGTGCTCAAGAACGCTGAAAATAGAAATCACTTTTGTGGAACACATCTTGGGTCTACAGGAAGATCCTTCCCCTTCTTCTGGTAACTAGTTTGCATACTATTTGGAAAATCACTGTGTAGTGACTTTTCTGATTTTTTTTTATCCCCAGCATAACAGAACAAATAATCATCCTTTAACATAGCCATTCTGTTGTTTAATATCTTTAATGTCTATACAGGCTCACTAGAAGGAGCATAACCTTCAATTAATTTCAGTCCTAGTACTCTGAAAACTATATTACAATGTTGACAGTGAATTCTGAAACTTGGCTTTTATGATTTCTAAGTGTTTTTTGCAGGGGCTTCACTGCCCTGTACCCAAGACAAAAGTGGGGGCTGTGCCTCAACAGTCAAACACACACTCCTCAACAGTCAAACACACACACACACACACACACACACACACACACACACACACACACACACACACACACACACACACACACACACACACACACACACACACACACACACACACTTAAAAAATACCTGCAAATCATAGTAGTAAGGGGAATACTGAACACTCCAAGATGCCATAATGTCACAGTCAGTATGTACTCATCCATTTACACTTGCAGTTCTTCAATTCCTTGGATCACAAGTCATTAAACAGGCACCCAACAATGCATATTCATACCATGTAAAAAGATTTGTCCTGCATATACAGTCTCTGAGGAAAGACTGGAAAATTAATGTACTGATTCAAATTCACCACTATAGCTACCATGGGAACAAATAATTGGCTGCTACATAAGGCAATCTTAGCTGTAAGAAATCTGAGACAAAATGTGTGCAGAAATGTAATCCTTGCCAGTATGATGGTCACTAAGAACATTGTTTTTCTTGACAAGAACTTCAGCTCTGTCAAATGATCTGGCTCAAGGAAAGTTACCTTGCCCCACAAAAAACGAGGTCCCACAGTGGTGCATGCTGCATAAAGTGATGTCATTACACAACAGTGACTCAAAGAAGATGTACAATATCTATGTGATAGCAAGAATTGAATATTTACTTCTTTGTGGAAGTTAGAAATGGTAGAAATATCCACTTCAGCTGTTGAAAAGAAGAGTTCTGGCCAAAAGGAAATGACAAGTGATCTGGTAACACAGCAAGTGGTGCAAATGCAAAAAGATATTCTTAGACAAATGGGTAAATCACTTCCAGTTATCCAAGTTGGCCAGTCTAGGTTGATGGTTGCTGGGTGATTCTGAGAATATGACAGCTATCTCTGAAAGATCTAAAGCTCTGGGCCTCACTGGAATGACAAGAGCTATGCAATAAACATGAGACTGAAGCTGTCCAAATGAGGGATTCCCAACATAAAAATCAAAATAAACTATCTTGTTTTAAGTGTGGATGAGTTAAACTGTGCAGTAGCATAGGATGACATGCCTGCCTTGGCCAGAATGGAATTCTAAAAATCAATGCAACGTCTTCCTTCTTGGCTCTCTATAGAAGCCTAGAAATCGGAACATAGGAGTGTTTATTTATAGGAGCTCTTTGGGCCAGATGAACACAGACATACAGTAAAAGGCTCCAGACTTGCAAAGAATCAAAGTCAGAAGTTTCTGCACTAGCTAAAGATGCAAATAAGACCCCATGTGGGATCTTCAGATTACTTATTTTGTTAAACAGTTGTTGTTTTTATATGTTGCTGGAGGATTTGCAGAATATAAATTTCATTGTAGTTTGTGACTCTGTCTCTAGTACATATAACAATAAAGTTGAATTGAATTGAATATGCAGTGTTGAAAAAGAGCAGTACACATGACTACTCATGGGGTGATAAAAAGCTCTAACGGAGCTTACCTACAGAGATCATTGAGCTTGCCTGGAATAAATGTTGTTAATGAAATGTCATGGATAGCCCATTCACATACCTTTATGGTCTCCTTGCAGAACTGGTAGGACTCTTTTCTCTTGTGTTTGCTGATCTAACTCATCACCTTAACAGCATCCAACTTAACTAAGTTAGTCCATTGGGAAGATAAGGAGAAATGTGAAGAAAAGCCAGAAGCTACACACTCATGACAACAACTTTTATATGGAGAAGATTCTGCACAGGAGAGCAACGAACCAGAACTAAATGGTGTAGGTAATGGCTTCAAAAGTAGAAAATCCTGAAAAATGTGGACCAAGTCCATTAACCAGTACAAAGGCCAATGGCATATCTTGGAAAAATTGACTAAGGTCACAGATCTTATGGATCCTGAACCCATGTGTTTTGGCAATCAACCGGATGACTCTCATGTCTAGGCATACTATGGCAACCATCAAAATGGCTGCTGCCAATATAAATCCCAAAAGTTCCACATGTAAGCCAGCTGAAGGGGAATTTTGACAGAAAAGTATGAAAAAGGGATAGGATGTCCAGAAAGTTTGGCAACACAAGTAAAGCCTTTAAACCAGATGGCATCCCAGGAAGAAAACTGACTGTATGGGAGTTAGCTATGACTTGGCTTTACTGCCTGTTATGATAAGGTGCTGAAAGCAGAGCTTATTAAGTTGTGGCTGATACTGACCATCAGGAATCAAGTGTCCAGGTAAGGAAAAAGTTATTTACTCACCATAACGTTCCATGTGAGTTGTTCATCTCACCTTCATTCTCATTGATGGGTTCGGAGCTGATCCTCGGCTCCGACTCGGGCAAATGCTAAAGCTTGAGGTCTTCATCCAGCTTGTGACCTACTCCCTATCCCATGATGCACAGGTGCTTCCCTCAGATCTTGTTTGTTGCCAACTAACTGACTAGATAACTTCCCCCAAAAAAATTAGTATCCAAGGATACACTAGATAAGGCCTAAAGATAACACAACTTGTTTCAACTTCTCAGTCCACAAGACACTGGTAGAGGGTATGAGGGTGGGACGTAAGAATGAAGGCGAGATGAACAACTCACATGGAACATTATGGTGAGTACATAGCTTCTTTACGTGAAGTTGTTCTATCTTGCCTTCATTGTCACTGAAGGGCTAGCATCCCAAGCACCATCTTGCTGGGGTGGCTCACAGGAGTATATTCCTCAGGACAAAGGAGGCCCTATCCCTGGAGGCCTTGTCCAATTTGTAATGACTGATAAAGGTATGATGTCTAGATCATATGGCTGCTGCACAAATGAAATCTATTTGTAGTTTGGCCAGAAAGGCTGAAGATGTGTAAACAGCTCTAGATGAATGGGCCTTTATTTTTTTATGTAATGGTGAATGGATATAATTGCATGTAAAAAAAAATACAATCTGATACATTTTATCAAGATGGTTTTTACTACCAGAGCACCTGTCTTTGATTATGAAAATGAAACAAAGAGTTGTTCTGATTTTCTAAAGTCCTTAGTCCTGTGTAAATAGAATCGAAGCTGTCTTGGACGTCCAACCTGTGCAATGCATGTCCCATCTTATTAGAATAATTATGGAAAATACAGGTAATTCTATAGTATGGTTGAGATTTGTCTCTGAACATACCTTAGGTAAAAAAAGATGGATTTCTATTAAGAGAAACTCTGTCATTGTGAAATGTTAAATATGGAGGTTTTATGGACAAGGCGTATAACACTGAAACTCTCCAAGCTGATGTAATAGCTACTAGAAAAATGGTTTTCCATGATAGACATTTCAGGTCACAAGATAAGGCAGGTTTGAATGAGGGTAAAATGATACGAGAAAGGACAAAATTTGGATTCCATGGTTAAACTGGGGATCGAATAGGGGGTCTCAAATGAGAGGTGCCCTTAAGAAAGGCTTTGGAGAGTCTGTGGGACATGATATTAGACCCTTGATCACCAAGGTGAAAGTTAGAGATTACCGCTAACTGAACCCTAATGGTTGCAGCAGCTGCTTCTTCATTGAAAAGTTTGGTCAAAAACTCTAAAATGGATAAAATTGAGGCTAGAGATGGGTCAATATTGTTTTGAGATGCCCATATAAAAAATCTCTTCCATTTACTGAGGTATAGCTTCCTGGTAGATAATTTATGGGAGGATATTATAATGTGCTGAGTTGTAGCTGAGAGATTTTGAAACCTGGCTATTCTGGGAACTGGAGGAGCCAAGCTGTCAATTTAAGTGTGGGAAGTGTGGGATGAAGAGCCCCTGATGAATGAGTCAGAAGATCTGGAACTGGGTCCAGGATCCAACGTTCTTCCAATAGATGAGGCTGAAGAAAGGGAAACCAATTCTGACGAGGCCAGTAAGGGGCTATTAGAATAATGGTCCTTCCCAGAGCCTTTGCTTTCTGTAAAACTTTGAGTATCAGTGGAAAAGGTGGAAATGCATAAAGGAGACCTGGGGGCCAACTGTGTACAAGTGCATCCCTTGGGGAATCTCCCATAGGGGAGATTAGGGCAAAATAGCTGCTGCATTTCGTGTTCATTGGGGTTGCAAAGAGGTCACAGCAAGGCTGGCCCCATCTGCGGAATATCCTTTCTGCCACTTCTTGTTTCAGGGATCACTCGTGAGGCAGTAAAATTGCTCTGCTCAATTTGTCTGCTAACACATTGGACTTCCCCGGGATGTGTGTTGCTATCAAGAAAGCGCTGGGTGGAAGTTGCTCATTGCCATACTCAGGGCCACTCGACATAAGGGCTAAGATCTGGTTCCTCCTTGTTCGTTATCAGGATTTGATGAGACATTGGAAGTTCCTGAAAGGACCATTGTGTGAACAGAAGCCACTGTAGTATACACATGTGCATTCGACCTAAAGGAACCGCAATGAGTGCTGCCGCTATTGTCCCCAATAATTTGAGCACCATTGAAGCTGGGGCTTTTTCTTTTGCTAGAAGAACTAGGACCTGTTTTTGTAAAACACAAACTCTTTCCAGTGGAAGTTTTACAGTCATGGAAATGGTATCTATATCTGCTCCTATAAAGACGGTACGTTTGGATGGCGATAAGGCAGATTTTTCTGAGTTTATGGTAATTCTCAACTGACTGCAGAGGTTTAAGGTTATGTCCCTTGCTAGTATGAGTTGATGCCTGGTGGTGGCAGTGAGGAGCCAGTCATCTAGGTATGGAAACACCTGGAATCCTAAAAGTCTATGGTGTGCCGTGATTACTGCCATACATTTGATGAACACTCTGAGGACTGTAATGAGACCAAAGGGAAGAGCTCAAAACTGGTAGTGACTGGCTCCCAGCCGAAAGCGCAGATGATCTCTGGATGGCCTGGCCATTTTGATGTGATAGTATGCATCCCAGAGATCTATCGAGCACATCCAATTATCTTTCCCGAGAAAGGGAAGTATCAACTGTAGCATGAGCATCCGAAACTTTGTCTTTTTTTACAGATTTGTTTAGTCTGCTGAGGTCCAAAAGGGGTCTCCAGTCCCCTTTTTTCTTTGGAACTAAAAAGAACCTTGAGTAAGTTCTGGATCCTTTTCTAGCAACCTCTGAATCTCTACGGTTGCTTGTTCTCTGTGACTGGGTGAGACGTCTGAGATAATTCTTACAAGGGGTGGTGGGGTGGCAAATAGAATGGAGTATCCTCTGGATATTATGCTTTGTACCCAGTGATCTTTTATGTTTTGCTAGGCATCTGGGTACAGAGATGAGTGTCCCCCAACTGCCTCCAGAGATGGACAGGCAGGCCTCCTTTCAGGAGCACTGACAGGTCTTTCCAAAGAACTGATCTCTGTCGCCCTGATTCGGCGGACCTTCTCTGCCACGTGGATGGCGTCTTCCATTATTACCCCCTCCTCTGCCTCTACAGAGGGGTTCACCACGAATGTCCTGGAAAGCTCGAGTTTTACAGAACTACACCCCCCCTTTCTGACCTTTGGGGTACGGTCTGGTAGGGGTGGAAAAACAGACTGAAACAGACAGAGTCTTCCCATCCTGTTCACTCCTGCTAAGAGTTTCCTTCACTTTGGGTCCAAACAGGGAGGAGCCATTGAAAAGGGTGTTCACAAAGGATGACTTAAAGGGCTCCGTAAAGGAACATAAGTGCATCCAGGAATGTCTCCTAAGAGCAATTCCTGTACCTAATGCCCTGCTCATTCCATCAGCTGCATACGAAATCAGACACATGGAACAGTTTACAAGGGAATTTAGGGAAGCAAGCTTGGAAGTTACTCATCTGAAACTCCTGCAGCTACTACACCCTGTACAGTATCTCCCAGCTCTTTAAGGAGATCTTTGTGCAGTTTAGTAAAATGTGTGAGATAGTTCAGGGATCGAAGAGCACAGGCCTCTGAATAAAACATGCACTTGCCATATCTGTCCATAATTCTAGAATCCCTGTTAGGAGGATGAACAGATGTAGAGGTCTCTGACAACTCCTTTTTGATGGCTGCCGCCACCACCATAGCATTGATGGGTACTCCTTTGGTTAGAAAAGCCTTGTCCTAGGGGGAAGTCATAAATTTGTTAGGCCTCCAAGGGACAGGTTCCATGTTCCATCAGCTCATCAAAAGGAGGAGACACCCAAGAGGTGGACGGTTGAGACCTGAAAGCCTTCAGGAGAACTGACTCATCATCAGTAGAGTTAATGGGCTTCCAGCTACCTCTCTGTTTGAGAATTTCCAAGATATCTCTGAACGAGATATCATCAGAGGGGGACCATGGGGACCCTTCTGACTCATCTAAGTCAGTATCTGACATGATGGATTCCTGTGAAAAGTTCAGATGCTTCCTCTTGCAAAGTCTCTTCCTGAGAACCTCCTCAGTGAGAGATTTTGGTGAGGTCTCGGAACTGCAGGGCTCAACCAATGGGGCGACCTGAGGCTCTGGGTCTCTATGCTTTTGAGGGACCAGTGAAGCAGAGGTAGACACAGGCACTTTGGGGGAGGAGGTTACCGGTTCTGATGATGTGGGAGTCTGAGGGGACAACACTCTCCTCATGGCATCTAAAGCCCCCCAGCTCTGATGAGAGCAAACCCCTGGATCTGAAGGAGCAGGTGATCTCCCCGGCACCGAAGTGGAGGGATCCAAGCCCGAGGTAGGAGCCGAGCTCAGCCGTGCTGAAACCCCGAGAGGTAAAGTCAGATCCGAGAGGTCGGATCAACTATCCTCCCTGGACCCGACCGGCAAGTGTCAGCTCCTAGATTCCACTGTCGGCACCGAGAAAGTCAGAGTAGTCGGAACTAACAGGCCTGGAGCAGGTGTCAGCTCCGACGGATCCACAATCATCAGCTCTGAACACTCCAGCTCTGAAACCTTGAGTCAGGTCAGAGAAGGAACAGCAGTAATGGACTGGGTCTTAGTTAGGCCTGAAGCCCCAACGGTCGGCCCCAACAAAATTTTAGCTAGTGCCGGTGTCTGCAGCAGCCTCTGCACCACCCAATCCACATCCTTATCAGACAGCCTTGAGGACCGAGAAGAGGCTATGGACAAAGCCACTGACTATAAACTAGGAGACTTAAGGGTAGGCGATACCAGCTCCAGAACCGGGTACCGGCTCCTAGCAACAAGCACAACTGCTGGCTCCAAAACTTGTGGTGCCGAGGTAGATGGTCTGTCTGAAATTTTTTGGAGTCGATGAGCTTGTCTTCAGCTCCGATGCAAAAGAAGAAGACTTGGAAGATTTAGAATGCTTGTCTTGGGTCTTGCCCTTATCTAATGAGTCCTGAAAAGAAGACTTGACCAGTCCTCAAGCTATCAGTTTACTTTTTCTCTCATGCAGCACCCTAGTACTAAACGAGTGGCATATGGAACAATTTTCTTGGAGGTGAACCTCCCCCAAACAATATACACAATCAAAGTGTTCATCAGTGATGGACATCTTTTGCCCACACTTAGGGCATTTTTTGAAACCAGACTTAGATTTCTCCTGAGACATATTAACAATCCTACAAAAAATAATAATCACACTATAAACAATCCTTAATGCCTTCTAATTTAAACAGGCTGTATTTTAAAGAAGAGATAGCCCTAAATAAAAAATGGGCTCACAAAAACTATAGCTACTTTTCATACTATTAACAAGAAACACACCACACACAGATATATTTGTATAAAAGTGAAAGCTATAACTATCAATATTTAAAATAATTAGGAAAGGGGAGTTAAACTAGGCCTAATAAAAAAACAGCCACAAAAGAGAAAGAGAGAAAGCTATGCTATTCACTAAACTAACTAACTTGGTTAAACTAACCTCTAACTACTACATAAAAGATGAAATATTTATAAAAGACATCAAACTTGAGAAAAATAATTATATTCACTGGCCAGAGCTGGTGAAACACCCAATCTGCTGTAGCGGCAAATGAGATCTGAGGGAAACATCGGTGCATCATGGGATAGGGAGTAGGCCTCGCGCTGGTTAAAGACCTCGAGCTTTAGCATTTGGCCGAGTCAGAGCCGAGGATCGGCTCCGAACCCATCAGTGAGAATGAAGGGGAGACAGAACAATTTCACATACCTTATTATACTAACTTTCTGAAGAACCTAAACACAAAGGACATGACAAACGACTGTGTTCAGAACTGGAAATAATAGGCTCCTAACCAGTAAAGTAGAAACCTTTGATCTCATCCCCTGATCCTGATGTGTAAGTAGACATCCTGGAGGGTCATAGGCTAAATCCACTCTCAACTTCAACTTCATTAAAGTGGTTGTATCCAAGCAATGTGCAAATATAATACAAATTATACAAACTCATAAAAAGAAAATAAATAAGTTAAAGCAATACAGACAGTAATTAATAATAATAAAATTGGAAAAAATAATAGTGAAAATAAAGCCTACATAACAATATAAATCTTCAAATACCAACAGCAACATGGTCATTGCGAAACAAACATCACTTAATGCAAGATCAAAAAAGTTTTTAAGGAGCATCTGAAGCAACCCAATGCTGGAGACTCCCTCAGCAAGCCAGATAGAAGGTTCCAAAGACATTGTTCATGATAGACAAAGCCCTGAATCGCAGAGGACACTGTCCATTCTGGTAGAACTGCTAGCAGCCCCTAGCCTGGCTTGAAAAATTAGACTGGAAAGGATCACTGATGTTATTACTTGGGTCAGAATGCATATGTACATTTGCTACTTTCTCAAGAACGTTATCTACAAATGGAAAGTTTGAGACTGGGCAATAAATATCCAGATCATCAAAATCTAACACTTTCTAGTTTTAAGGACTGCAGTAAACATGGCCTCCATTTGTTTGGAAGTAAATGATCTGTCCCCAAGAAAGGACAGGATTATCTAGTAAAGTACTGGGCTAGATGCCTTCAAGCAAACCAGAGTATGCCTCAACAGACAATTATCCGGTGCACTTATTAAACGCACCCACAATGTAGAGGACAGAAATAAAATCACATTAACCTGGGACATGCATCTTACACCAGACAAAGGCAGGCTCATCTCACAGAAGATACTGATAAAGTGCTGAATAGCAATTTCTGGAACTGTCAATTTGATACAATTCACATTTTTCATCTAAGATTTTCCACTTGGTATAACAGTCCAGAACACAGAGTCTCCCTACCATGTGGGACAGCGGAGCTTGTCAATTTGTTGCAGCAGTGATTTCCCTGGATTTGTATTCAGATGACTTCTGAGAAATTTCAGTCTGGTAAAAGAGAAATGATTATTTAGGGCAAGCTGGACCTCAAACAGTACAGAATAATGTCACCAGTCTTCCTCAGTTTGTGGTGCTTAAAGTCAAACCATGACTCTCACAAGACTAGCTGGATAAATGAACGTAGATCACGGACATAATGTCAAGTGAAGATTAAAAATGGCCTGGAAAATGAAACAAATTCTCCCACAATGCAAAAAGGCCAAGTTCTGGGGTCCCACCTGGGGTTAGTCAACCATGAAGTGAACAATTAAGCAATCAGAACAAATGACTGGTCCTGTCACCAGATGACTAGTCACTGTATCAAGTGTGATAAGTCTCATGACCATAGGAACAGTAGGGCTATGGGGGAATTCCTCTTGGTAATACAGCTTACATTTTCTGTTTTCTGTTGAAATAAAAATAAATGGAACTAATGGTCATTTCCTTGTAGATCATCAGGGACATGCTGGACAGTTTTTTTTTTGAGGATACTGTCTATCTACTGATGGCCAGTCAGCATTTTCTCATGGATGTGATAGAAAGAAGGGAAAAATATTTCAAGCCATTTCCCTTACCCACGTGTTAGAATAGTCTGCTTTCTGTTCCACCCAGTGCAGTGATAGACATTCCCTTGAACTCTCCTCTGACAGATGGGGGTTCAGTCTAGGAATTATGATTACTGAGGAGAACCTGAAAGTTGACCTCCCTGCCTGCTTGGTTTTGCAAAGGATCCCATCAACAAAACTCAAGCCCTGAGCCCTAGCTAGAACGAGACTGCATATACCTGAGTTGCTAATTTAATGCTGAGCCTACTTCTGGGGCTGCCTACAGGATAAGAGTCTCATTTCTTCAGGAGCTTATTACAAGTCCTCTAGGGTGTGTGGATGAAAAACACCCACAGTAGAAATGGCCTAGCACTTCTCCACTACAGTCTTGATATGCTCATTAATATCAAACCCAAAAAACAATGGATTCTTGAAGGTGTTATCCATAAAATTGGCTTTCATATCTTCAGCTAAGGACATTGAGTGCATTCAAAAGTGCCACTGGGCTACAACACTGGTTCCCTTTGCACAGCTAACTGCAAACAGGGCATTACATGTCATCTACACCATCAGTTTGCTGATGGAAAAGTACACGGTTACCTGTACTCTGAGTATCTCAAGCTAAGCAACTGACACAGCCTCATCTTCTTCTGTTGTTTTATGTAAGACATCCCACTTTAAGTACATAATGGAAACCTGGTAAATTAATGGTTTTGCTTTCCACTGTAAGACTAAAGGATATGGTTTACAGCTTCCTAAAGTGAAGCAGTCTGGAATCCCAATCTGGGGCATTTCCTAAGTGAACCAGAAACCTGGACTCCCTGTCTGGTGGATGGATCATCTAAGGACTGCCACTACCATAGTCTGATATGGCAGACATTCTTCATTAAAACACACCAGATGGACATGCAGACACTGGCCACTCACTCCGATGCCCCCAGTCAGCCTTTCAGCACCCAACACTGTTAATCAAACCTGGTCACTGCAGTGCAGTTAGGGCTTTATCCCACTACATCATGGAGCTTGAATAGTACCTCAACTATGGGGTCTTCAGGAGGATAGTATGAAGAAGAGGGCAGTCTTCGTCACGTACATCAGGGGACATATGGTGACTATGTATAATCAAGAAAGGGATCTAGAGACTCAGTCCTGTTTGTTCTGCATTTTCATTTTGCTGTTGCCACTGGCCATGAAGTGGAGAGCAGCTTTTTCTTGGAAAACTGGGCGCTTCAGCATAAAAGACGCACTGACCCACTGACTTGTTGAAAACAGAAAGGGAAATAAATGCAAGGATTTTGGAAACGTCACACATGTCTTGAAGGGATGCCCAAAAGCCTTGACAAACACAGCTTCTGAAACAGAACTTAGTGGATCCCCCAATCACACAGGAAAGGTCTCATATACAGAAGCTTGGAAAAAATGTGGATTTTATGCCTCTGGAGGAGCAGTAAAATCTCAGAATTGCTGCTTGGATCCCCAGACATGGCATGCTCAAGGAAACAGATGGATACCTGATGTCAGGACTAGTATTTAAGGACAGACATCTGCAGCCTTACCCAGAGCTTATGCTGGGCAGCTGATGTAAGAAGTGTGCTGTGCGGAGTTCTGCTGCCTGAAATGGATATGATGACCAGGGATACAGTAGTGAAAACTATGGCAGGAGAGCCAGCAGAAACCCAGATTGAGGCCAATAGAAAACTTCTACAAAACTGAGGAAAAAGAAGACCATATGGGTATAGTCTATCTGAATCACTACAGTTGCTTGTATAATGAAAGTACATTTGTGTACACTTACCATAAATGTAGATGTTCAAGTGTATTCACTGTTGCAGTCATCACATTTGGGTTATCTGCTTGCAGTAGCCCTCAATCGGCCTGATTATCAAAGTCTTGGGTCCTGCGTCGGTTGCTGTCTCATCTTCCAAGACGTCAGGTAGTCAGGGGTATAAAGCATGCAGCTGACACCATTACATCAGTTTTTTTTTCTTGCCCCAGATGTCAGGTGCCCCCATAATGGGAAGCAATTATAAATATATATGAAAAAAGAGGTCATTGTTCCCCTCTACTCATCACTCATTAGACCCATTATACAGTACAATGCCCCTTTTGGTATGTACCTCACAAGATATCTACAACAACTGGAAAAGCCACAGAAATACCTCACAAAGAGGATTACCAGCCTCAAACTGATACCCTACGCAGACCATCTCAAAAAACTCCAGCTTTACTCTGTCACATATCGCCTACTCAGAGGTGATCTCTGCCTAACATAAAAAGCTATGTCAAACCCAGAGCTGTTGGACATGCTCCACGTAAAGAAATCCCAATCCCTCCGAGCTACACGCTCTAGGGACCTAAACCTTGTCACCACAATAAACAGAACATGCTGGAGGGATAGATTCCTATCTCAGAGACTTTCCATACTCTGGAACAAACTACCTATCTATATCAAACAAAGCTCCTCATTAGCACTCTTCAAGAAAAATCTTGATGATTGGATGGGAGATAGGAAATTCACCCCAGGGATCACTTCTGTGGCTCTGCTTGACAGGGCACAGGAAAATAATTTTCTTGGGTGGCAAAAGCCAGGGTACCATTTGGCTAGGCTTACACAGGCCCTAGGGCCAATAGCCTAGTACCTACCTTTGAACCTATATATATATATATATATATATATATATATATATATATATATATATATACACACAAGGTTACACCTCCAACAAAAAAGCAAATACACCAAAAAGTTTTAAGCATAGTAACAAGAATACAGGTATAGCCAAAAGAAGTCAGGGGGCTGGAGGGAGGGTAACCAGGACTGCAACATTGAATACACTCGAACATCTACATTTATGGTACGTGTACACAGCTGTACTATGTTCTTCGTGTTTCAATGTTGCAGTCATCACATTTGGGTAGATTCCCAAAGCTAAGGATTGGAGGAGGAAATTAGATAGCATTATGACCACCCATAAGGCTCTGCAAGACTGCAGTGGCAAAGCCAGCTCTGGATTTAGAGAAAATTGGCAAATGGTAATGCTTGGTGAAAGTATGTACAGAACTCCAGGTAGCAGCTTCTAGGATGTCCCTGGTAGGGACACCTCTGAGAAAGGCTGTGGAGGGAGAAGCAGCCCTTCCCCTGTGGAGTAGGTTTTCCATGGTGCTTATAGCTGAAATGAATGCAATGGCCTATCCATTTAGAAATGGTTTGCTTTGAAATGGCCTTCCCCTCTGCCCTGCAGCAAATGCAACCAGCAGCTGATCAGATTTCCTGAGAGGTTTAGTCCTGTCTAAGTAAAATCTAAGTTGCCTGTGCACATCTAAGGAGTGCAGTATATGTTCCCCCCCCCCTTTGTTCTGTGGATTAGAAAAGAAGGTTGGCAAATGAATGGACTGATTAAGAGCCACACTGGATACCACCTTGGACATGAAGGAGGGATTGGTCCTGAGGGACACCCTGCCCGCATGAAAGATGATGAAAGGCTCCACTGCCATAAGGGCCTGTAATTCAGACACCCTTCTGGCTGAAGTGATTGGTAAAAGGAAGGCTGTTTTCCAAGAAAGGAATTTCAGCTCTGCATTTGCAGCTGGCTCAAAAGGAGGTAAAGTGAGTTTTTCCAATACAAAGTTAAGGTCCCAAGCTGGAGTTGGGGCTCTCCTGGGAGGTCTCAAGTTTTTGGCCCCTCTGAGGAACTGCTTGAGCATTGGATGAGAAAAGAGGGGTGGTTCTGTGTTGTAATGACCTGAAATGGCTGAGGCATGAATTTTGATGGAGGAAAAGGAAAGGCCCTTGTGAAGCATCTCAGTTAAGTATTGAAGAATCTGAGGTAAATTGGGCACTGCTGTGTCCATCCCCTGAGTTTGGTTCCAGGAACAGAATCTTTTCCATTTCTCAACATAAGACTTTCTAGTACTAGGCCTCCTTGCCTCCAGAATGACATCCAACACTTGCTTACTGATAGATGGTAATGGAGATATCAGGTAATTAGCCAGGCTGCCAGGTTCAGGTTTTGAAGCTGAGGGTGCAGAATCTGGCCTGCCAGCTGGGACAGCAGTGTAGGGGTCTGAGGCAGGTGCCATGGTGCCAGCAGTGACACACTGCGCAAGAGGGGACACCAATGTTGGCGTGGCCAGTCTATTGCAATCAGAATCATCCTTGGTTTGTCCTGTTTGATCTTTAGTAGTACCTTGGGGAGGAGAGGCAGAGGAAGAGGAGAAAAAGCATAAACTGATAGGTTTTTCCTGGTGAAGGACAAGGCATCCACTTTCCAAGCTTGTTTGTGGGGAGTCCTTGTGCAGAATTTGTCCAATTGGTAGTTCAGGGGGGAGGCAAACAGGTCTATCTCTGGGCTCCCCCATTTGTTTATCAACATGTTGAAAGTCTTTGGCTCCAGTTTCCACTCGTGTGGGTCCATGCGATTTCTGCTTAGTTCTTCTGCCACTGTATTTAGCTTTCCTGGCAGTAATTGAGCCTGTAGGTGCACTTTGTAGCTCAAGGCTGCGATACACAGAGCCATGGCTAGTCTGCAGAGAGGGTATGAGTGGGTTCACCCCTGCTTGTTTATGTACCACATAACAGCGGTGCTGTCCATCTTTGCCATTAGTTGTCCTGGAAGAATGTGGTTCTTGAAGGCTGTCAGAGCATTCTGTACAGCTAACATTTCTTTTTAATTGATATGCAGGTGCATTTGACTTGGGTTCCATTTGCCCTGAATGCACTTCCCTGCCAAGTGAGCCCCCCCCCATGCATAGTCTGATGCGTCTCTTGTTAGGGTTTGGGCGGCAAGGGGGTAGAGTGAATGGCAGTCCCCTGTTTAGGAACTATATCCGTAGGCAAGGTATGATAGGAATCATTGCTTCTAGATCCTGAGACTGTTGACACCATAGGCTTTTTAGATACCATTGTAGTTTCCTCATATGCAGTCTTGCATATGGAATTAAGAGGATGCAGGAGGCCATGAACCCTAAGGCTTGCAGTATCTGTCTTGCAGACAGCAGGGTCTTTGTGGCCATTAGTTTGAAGTAGGCTGTCAAATGAACTTGTTTCGCTGGTGTGAGGAAAACCATCTGGGAAGTTGTGTTCAAGCTTGCTCCCAGGAATACAATTTGTTGACAGGGTACAAGATGTGATTTCTTTTCGTTTATGGTGTACCCCAGAGAAGTTACCAATTTTTGTACAAACGCCAGATTATTCAATAGTATGTCCTGGCTTTCTGCCTGAATTAGACAATCGTCCAGGTATGGGTATATTTGAATACTTCTTTGCCTGCAAAATGCAATGACTGGAGCTAGGCACTTTGTGAATACCCTGGGTGCAGTAGATAAGCCAAAGGGCAGTGCAGAGAACTGATAGTGCATGACGCCTGCTCTGAAGCATAGGTATCTTCTGCAAGATTCCCTGATTGTGATGTGCAGGTAGGCTTCCTTTAAATCCAGTGTTGCCAGCCAGACATCCTTGCCTAGCATAGGAAGCAACTGGTGAAGAGTTAGCATCTTGAATTTTGGGATCACCAAAAATGTGTTTAGGATAGAGAGGACCAGGATAGGATGCCAGGAGTTGTCTTTTCTGGGCACCAGGAAATGTCTTGAGTAGAAACCTTGTCCCCTTTCCTCTTCTGGGACAGTCTGAATAGCCCTGATACTTAAGAGAGAGAGAACTTGCTTTTGAGCCTCTGCCCACTGATTTGGGAGTAGATTTGGCCAACCGTTTGGGGTTGGTAAAGTGTGGAAGTGGAATCTGTATCCTTGATAAACTATATTTGAAACTCATTTGTCCTGGATAATGAGTTCCCAATTGTTTGCCTGCAGAGCAATCTTTCCCCCTAAAGGAGCAGTCAGTTGAGAAGGGCTTGGAAGTTTTAAAGTTAAGTAATTGAGACAGTTTACCATAAGGGGGGGGTCTTACTACTCCCTGTTTTGGAAGTGGGAGCCCCCCACTGCTTAGTCCTGTGCGTACCTTGGGATTGAAGCCTGGGTGTTCTGCTGGTTCTGGGTTTGGACTGAGAAGGCCTGGAAGAGGCAGGAAAGGACCAATTCTTAGAGGGCCAATGCCTACTAAATCTGGGAGGCTGTACTTGCAGGAAATCTTTAACAGTTTGCATAGATTTAACTTTTTCCTCCAACTTTTTAAGTACTTCTTCTGCTTTGTTGCCAAACATGCGGTCCTGGTTTAAGGGAGCATCCAGCTTTAACATGATCTGGCAAAGATTACTCGTTAAGCCAAGCACGCCTTCGAGGTACAGACCCAGTGACAGCAGCCCTGCAAGATGCCTCTAGTGAATCAAAACCACATTGCAAAGTATGCTTTCCAACTTGTTCAGCAGAATGCATTAAATCCTGTAAATCTTTATTTTCAGCACAGTCAGGAATCAACATAATTTTCTATTTAAGCAATCCAATAACATGCTGCTGATACTTTAACATATGAAACTGGCAGTTTAAGGCCCTGATGGCCAAAGCTGCAGAAGTGTATACCTTCTTACCCCATCTATCCAGTGCCCTGGAATCTCTATTAGAAGGGGTAGGAATTTTGGCAGTAGTAGCCTTAATGTCTTTGGGTCCCTGTGAAATGGTCTCAGGATTCGCAGTAGGATTTTTAAAGAGGAACTTGTGACAGTCAGGAACCCTGTAATATCTATCTGGTTTTCTGGGAGCAGGAGGTAAGGAGTCAGGGGCCAAGCTAGATTCCGAAAAGGCATCATCAGCAATGTCCAGTACAGGGGGAATAGCTAAAGGCCTGTGCTGGGGAAGGAGTAAGAAATCCCTAAGCCTCTTTTTAGAATCAGAGTAACCCTGGCTTTCCCAGTGAAAATGCTCCCCAAGAGTATGCAAGGTTTCACCAAAAGAGAAATCCTCTGGAGAGGAAGCAGAGGGAATAGAGTCCTCTGCATCAGAATCCTCATAGGTAGATAGGGGTAAATCCTGGTCATCAGAGGAAACAGAAATTTTAGAATCCTGATCAGAAGAATCATAAGAAAATTCAGTCCGAGGTCTCTTAGAGGGGGAAGGTTGGCTTCCCCTGATTAAATTAATAAGCCATTCTTATCATTTTTTTTTTAGGCATAGAGGCCTGACCATGCGGTCTGGGTGTTGGTTTTCTAGGCATGGATCAAGTTTTAGGCCTTGAAGAAGAAGATGGCTTTGGTTTAATATGCAAGTCAGTAGGCCTGAATACACCCTCAGAAGCCGGTGCCTGCACAGCGGATCCAGATCCGTCCAAGGTAGAGACATCCGCAGGTTCCACAGTTGAAGCATCTCGCAGCATACCAGACTCCGAATGGGTCTCAGCAGAGGCCTGCGAATCTGAAGTAGTGATATCAGGGGCTGCGAAAGCGCCTCACTGAGTACCGGCGAACTGGCAACTAGCTTAGGAGAAGCGTGGTTGGCAGCTTTGGACCTTTGCAGTCTGTCTCTGTCTTTATCTTTGCATTTTTTCGGAATGTCGGTAGTCAGGTGGCTTACCGAAGCCATATCTGGGTAATTGAACCGAGTACCAAAATATTTAGAAACGTAAATACACCGACGAATAGTTTGTTGCTTAAATAAGGCACAAAGCCGACAGCGAGGTACATCGTGGTCAGGGCCTAGGCAATGAATACAGTATGAATGAAAATCTTTATGAGGTATTTGCTTTCCACAAGAAATACAATTATTGACTTTTACTGACATCGTTTAGTGCAAGAAAAAGTTTCCCCAATGGGGTACTTAGCTTTAGTTGAAGACGTCGGTTCTGAAACTCAAAAATGAAACTTTCAGGAGTCGGCCGACCGGCACATGCGAACTGCTTCTGCTTCGGGCACCGCACAGCAAGAAAGACTGATGTAATGGCATCAGCTGCACGCTTTATACCCCTGACTACCTGATGTCATGGAAGATGAGACAGCAACCGACGCAGGACCCAAGACTTTGATAATCAGGCCAACTGAGGGCTACTGCAAGCAGATAACCCAAATGTGATGACTGCAACAGTGAAACACGAAGACCATCTAGTTTGACAGACAGGAAGCAAACCACTATCCCCACTGTATGCTTTTACGTTTATAATAGAACTGGCCAGAGAAAATGGCAGCCCTCCCAATACAAGTAGGTTGAATAGACAAAATAACTACGGTAGAGCAGCATGAGGAGATTTCTAACATAATAAAAAACCCTACTGCCCAAATAAATCCTTATCTGAGCTAGTACAGGAGTCAACCAAGCTGGTACTGTCTCAGGAGGGTGAATTCAGGCAGTTGCATAAATGAAAGGCATGCTTTTTTCTCCTTACTGTGTTCTCCTTTCTACTTGAGGTGCATTTCTCTTTCATTCCCTGGCTCTACTCTTCTTCCCAACATTGAATGGTTTAAATGAAATTAGAGATGTGACCATAACAATATAACTATATCTGGAAGAAGAAAATAAACACCCAGCCAGGTGTTTTTTCATCCATCGGAATAGCCTGCAAGTGGCAGCCTTTGACAGGATGGTTAGCACTGTTCAATGTTGCAAGCACACAACTGGTGTTAACATCATGTTTTAGGCCTAGGCCACTCAAGCAAAGTAGATGGCCATCACTTGACGACCTGTTAGCGGCAAGAGCACTTACCTGATTTGTTTGAAGCCAGGATGAAGAAATAAATCCTGTAAATATAAAAGAAAATTATATATATATATCAATAAATATTAGGTAACAAAATAAAAGATGACAGACCTTTAGAAGTCAAGTGTTTTCCTGTACTGCTGAAGGAAAAATGGAGAGAACATGCTAACTCCAACCAAGTCTAAGGGCTGAGGATGAACCATTGAAAAGGCTTAAATGCAGTCAGGATGCTCCTGATATTGCTTTATATTCTCACTCCAACAATCTAATCCATAAAAAGGGTCTGTTGCCATGGATATGAACTTTCTCACTATCTCTGTTACCAGCTTGGTGGATATGGGCACCCTGAGGCAATGTAGAAATTGCCTCATGTTTACTGACAACCAGTTAATTCTCAAACAAACTGATATGGTATGCGAGAAATGTACTTACACAACATCACTGGAGGCAAAGCTCTCACATAAAATACTCCTAATGTCAATAAGGTTGTCAGTAGCACACACATTACACACATCACACACATAGTTCAAAGCAGACACACAGACCCACATATGCTGAGGCACTTAAAAGTAACCTTCCCAAACCCCAAAGACCTCATAGATGAAGTACACATAACAAAACCCCTCAGCAACACCAAATACACTCTTTCAAAACAACACCGATGTTAACACAGACCCACATCTCATGGAGTCTCTACCTCTAAGCCCATAAGGCAACCCACTACACAATCAAATATTCTAAGCATTGGGGACTCCATCGTGAGGCACACCGATGACTCTCTCACCAGGCTGAGTATAGAGAAAGTCAAGGTCAGCTGCTTGGGGCTAGGATAGTACAGTTTTGTACCTACCATAAATGTAGATGTCCGATAGATATGCAACTGCAGTCATAACATATGGGTCGTCCTGCCTCAGGCAGCCCTCGGTCGGCCAGATTCCAAAGTTTGGGTCCGACGTCGGCTGATGTCGCTTTCCTCTCCGACGTCAGAGCGGCTGGAGTACATAAGCATCAGCCGACGCCATTTTCTTCAGTGTTTCTTGCCCCAGATGCCAGGTGCCCTCCAAGGAAGGCTGTAATCAAATTGGGAGACAAAAACAGGATTCCAGACAAATAAATGTGCAATAAACAGATACACCATAACAGATATCCCCAGCTAAGAGAAACAGGGATAGGAGTGGACCCTAGGCATAGAGGGGTATGGAGGGAGGGGAAAATCCGACTGCAGTTGCATATCTATCGGACATCTACATTTATGGTAGGTACAAAACTGTACTATGTCCGTCAAGAATGCAACTGCAGTCATAACATATGGGTAGAATACCATAGCTTAGCTGGGGGAGGAGGAATGCTCTAGGAAAAAGATGGTGTGGCAATCAAACCCTGCAGGACTGCCGAAGCAAAGCCTGCTCTGGATCTGGAGTATAGAGGAAGATTGTAGTGTTTGGAGAATGTATGCACGGAGCTCCATGTAGCAGCTTCTAGAATGTCCTTAGTAGGCACCCCTCTTAAGAATGCTGTAGAGGTGGCTGTAGCTCTGGTGGAATGTGGTCTGACATTGGCTGGAACAGTCTTTCCATGAAAGGAATAACAGAATCTGATGCAATGTCCAATCCATTTTGAAATAGTCTGTTTTGAAATTGCTTTTCCTTGGACTGCAGGGGCGTAAGCTACAAAAAGTTGTTCAGACTTCCTACTGGTCCTGGTTCTGTCCAGGTAGTATCGAAGTTGTCTGTGAATGTCCAAGGTATGTAACAGTCTTTCCCCCTTATTCTCAGGATTGGGGAAGAAAGCAGGCAGATGAATAGCTTGATTTAAAGAAACCCTAGATACCACCTTTGGCATAAAAGTAGGGTTGGTCCTTAATGAAACCCTGTCTGTGTGGAAAATTATGAACGGTGGTATTGCCATTAGGGCCTGTAGTTCCGAAACCCTTCTTGCTGAGGTAATTGCCAACAGGAAAGCTGTCTTCCATGAAAGAAATTGCAAGTCAACTGAAGCTGCTGGCTCAAATGGAGGTAGAGTCAGTTTTTCTAGAACAAAATTGAGGTCCCAGGCTGGCACTGGAGCCTTTCTTGGTGGCTTTATGTTCTTGATTCCCCTGAGGAATTGCCTTAGCAAAGGATGTGAAAAGACAGGTGGATCAGTGTTATATCTAGCTGAAATAGCTGATGCATGTATCTTTATGGAATAATATGAAAGTCCATTCTTTAGCATATCTGCCAAATATTCCAGGATGAGTGGGATGTTCAATAATGATGCATCATGCCCCTTGCTGGTATTCCAAATGCTGAATCTCTTCCATTTTGCTAAGTAAACCTTTCTGGTGGATGGTCTTCGAGCCTCTGTTAGAATCCGCTGAACTTCCTTGGAGAGAGATATGTTGAGGTTATTCATGGGATCTCCCAGGCTGTTAGCTGCAGTGTCTGAAGATTTGGATGCACTGTTTTGAAGTTGTGTTGAGTCAAAAGTAGAGACCATTGAGGAAGGGCCCACTTCTTGGTGTGACATATGCTCCGTAGTAGTGGATACCAGTGTTGTCTTGGCCAGTCCGGAGCTATTAGGATCCCCTTGGGTCTCTCTGCTTTGATCTTTAGTAATACTGAGGTCATCAGTGGCAGAGGTGGGAATGCATAGATTTTTAGGAAGTTCCAGTTGAATGAGAGAGCATCTATTTTCCAAGCTTGTGGATGGTATGTCCTTGAGCAGAATTTTTGTAGATGATGGTTGAGGTGAGAGGCAAATAGGTCTACTTCTGGCCTGCCCCATGTCGAAGTGAGCTGTGTGAAGATCTTCGGATGTAACCTCCACTCGTGTGGATCTGTGAAATTCCTGCATAGGCTGTCCGCCAGCACATTGTCCTTGCCTGGAACAAACTGGGATTGTAACTGAATGTTTAGGCTCAGTGATTTTTCCCAAAGATGCATTGTCAGTCTGCAAAGGGGGTAAGAATGGGTGCCCCCTTGCTTGTTTATATACCACATGACAGTGGTGTTGTCTGTCCGTATCAGTAAATGGCCTTGCTGGAGTTGGTGTTGAAAGGCCTCGATGGCATGCATTACTGCCAGCATTTCCTTTTGGTTTATGTGCAGATGTGTTTCCTTTGGAGACCATTGTCCTTGTATACACCTGCCTTCCATGTGCGCCCCCCATCCAAGGTCTGAGGCGTCTGTGGTCACGGTCTGTGTTATCTGTGGTTTTTTGAATGACATACCTGTGTTTGCCTGGCATACCGAGGCCCACCATAGGAATTCCTTTTGTAGGCATGGAATGAGCGGTATGGTTGTCTCTAAGTTGTTGCTGTGCTGAGACCATAGGCTTTTTAGGTACCATTGAAGCTTTCTCATGTGTAGTCTTGCTAATGGAACCAGGAGAATGCAGGATGCCATGTAGCCCAGGGCCTGTAGAAATCTCCTTGCAGTCATCTGGGTTAGTTTTGCCAAACCTTTGAAATAATGAGTTAACTTCTCTTGCTTGTCTTCTGTTAGGTAAGCCATTTGAGAGGCTGTGTCTAATTTGGCTCCTAAGAAGATTATTTGCTGGGATGGCTGAAGTCTTGACTTTTGGAAGTTGACTGTGTATCCCAGAGCTTGAAATAATCGTATGACATAGTCCAAGTTTTTTGTCAACATCAATTTGTCGTCCGCTTGTATGAGGCAGTCGTCCAGGTACGGGTAAATCTGGATCCCCTGGAGCCTGCAATGAGCAATTACTGAAGCCAGGCATTTTGTGAATACTCTGGGCGCAGTAGATAAGCCAAATGGCAATGCTGAGAATTGATAATGCTCTGGCCCTGCAAGAAATCTGAGGTATCTTCTGCAGCTGTGTCTGATAGGGACACGCAGGTATGCCTCCTTGAGGTCCAGAGTAATCAGCCAAGACCCCTTGCCCAGCATGGGAAGGAGTTGCTGTAGAGTCAGCATTTTGAACTTTGGTACTATGAGAAAGGTGTTTAATGCGGACAAATCCAGTATTGGTCTCCATTGAGATTCTTTTCTTGGAACAAGGAACAATCTTGAGTAGAACCCCTGGCCTTGTTCTTGTTGTGGAACTCTTTCTATTGCTTTCATCCAAGTCAGCAGAGAGATTTGCTTGATAGCCTCTGCCCTCTGGTTTTGTGGTAGGTTTGGCATGCCTTGTTTTCTTGGTAAGGTATGAAAATGGAACCTGTAACCTCGGTCTATAATGTCCAAAATCCATTTGTCCTTTGTCAGTCTGTGTCAATTGTCTGCAAACAGAGATAATTTCCCGCCCAAGGGAGCTTCTATTTGTTCCCTGGTAGGCGGCAGTAGAGGAAAGTCATTGAGATTGTGGCTGTGGGGCAGGTGAAAGCCCTGTGTTACTTCTTTGGTTTGCTGGCTGCCATTGTCGTCCCCTGTAAGGACCTCTGTATTGTCCTCTTCCTCGGCCACGTCTGTTTTTACCCCTTTGAAATTTTTCAGGATTAGGAAAGGACCAGTTTTTTGAAGGCCAATTCCTACTGAATCTGGGGGGGGGGGGGGTTGAACCTGGAGGAAATCTTTCACCGTCTGAACTGATTTTGCTTTTTCCTCGATGGACTTTAACACATCCTTAGCATTAGCACCAAAAAGCTTGTTCTTTTCCAAAGGTGCATCCAGACGTTTTGCTTTTACATGATCTGGTAGAGGTTGATCTTTTAACCATGCATGTCTACGAATGACTGCCCCTGTCATAGCTGCCCTACATGAAGCTTCCAGTGCATCATATCCACACTGCAGGAAGTGATTGCTTACTTGCTGAGAGTTATGTACAGCTTCCTGCAAGGACTTCCTGTCTAAAGGATCAGGAGAGGCCAATGTTTTCTGTAAATCTTCTAACAGGAAATCCTGATATTGTAACATATGAAAAAGGCAATTCAAAGCTCTCATGGATAAAGTAGTGGAAGTGTAAACCTTTTTACCCCATCTCTCTAATGACCTAGCTTCCCTGTTGGAGGGCAAAGGATTTTTAGAGGTGGAAGCTGAAACACCTTTAGGCCCCTGAGAAATAGTTTCCAAATCAGCAGTATGGGCCCTGAATAAATGAGAATGTGTTTCTGGGACCCTGTAATACCTGTCTGGCTTAGCTGGAGCAGGAGGAAGAGAGTCAGGGGTAACACTAGAGTCAGAAAATAAATCATCCAAAACATCAAGCACAGGAGGAATAGCTAAGGGCCTGTGCTGGGGCTTTTTAAGGAAAGTCCGAAGGCGCTTTCTGGAATCAGAATATTCCTGGCCTTGCCACTTGAAATGTTCCCTCATGGTATGCAGAACTTCCTCAAAAGAAATATCCTCAGGAGGGGAGGCCGAGGGGATGGAATCCTCTGCATCCGAGTCCTCATAGGTCTGGAAGAGCTCTTCCTGGCCATCTGAGTGGACAGAGTCCTCAGAATCTTCATCTGAAGGAATAGGGTCAGAGGGATCAACCCGGGGCCTTTTATCAGAAGGAGGCTGGGATCCTCTCTCAGGATGGGCCTGTGAACCTCTAATCAAAGAAATTAAATCAGCAGCCATAGTCATAATTTGTGTCTCTGGAGTAGGCTGAGGTAAGGCTTTAGCAGTAAGATGCTTGGTCTTGCTGGCAGCCATAGCCCTAGTGTAGGCCTTAATAGACATGGCCATAGGAGGCCTGGCAGCTCCACGTGCAGGAGTGACCTTATCTACAGCAATGGTCTCGGGCATTTCCTCGGTTTCCGGAGGAAAATCAATAACTGGCGTCGGAGTGATATCCGGAATCGGAGTCGTCGGTAATGCGGTGTCTTCGGTTCGGAGCGGTGGAATAACCATCTCAGGGGGAACCGGAGCACTCGCGGTAGGTTTTGGCGTGGAGTCGGTGGTAGACGCGGGCTGAGGATGTCGGTCCCGGTCTTTTCGTTTCTTGGGAGTTTGCGATGTCGGAAGTTCCGACGGCATTGTATAAGCAAATTTTTCGCCGAAAAAATCTTCAGCGAACTCCGCCCGGCGCCTGAGAGTGTGCTTGTTGAAGCGAGCACAGGCTACACAGGCCGAGACATCGTGGTCTGGGCCAAGGCAAGGAAGACAGTAAGAGTGGAAATACTTATGAGGTATTTGTTTACCACAAGAAAGACAATTGTTAACTTTTTCAGTAATTTCTGACATCGGCTGAGGCAAGAAAAGGTCCCCAACGGGGTACTTAGCTTTTTTGATGACTTCGGAATCGAAGAATACAGGAGCTGACCGACCGGCACTTGCGAACTGCTTCTGCTTTGGGCACCGCGCGGCAAGAAAGACTGAAGAAAATGGCGTCGGCTGATGCTTATGTACTCCAGCTGCTCTGACGTCGGAGAGGAAAGCGACATCAGCCGACGTCGGATCCAGACTTTGGAATCCGGCCGACCGAGGGCTGCCTGAGGCAGGACAACCCATATGTTATGACTGCAGTTGCATTCTTGAAGGACATCTGCCACATTACGCATGCACTCGGGTCACTTGACCACAAGTACCAGTATGACTCGGTCATGGTCTATGTGGGAGTAAATGACCCGGGAAATATCTCCCTAGATTGCATGAAGACAGACATCATAGAGCTCTTGGAAAATGTCTCAGGCTGGTATGACCCTAGCACTGAGCAGCATTTTACCTTCTCCAAGGATGATGCCACAATACAAACAAAAGATAACTAACTTTAATAATTGGCTTAGTTACTGGTGTCATTCTAAGGTGGTGCAATATTTGTCAGCATGGAAGGAGATGGTCAATAGACCACTGTGCTTTGCCAGGGATGGTCTGCACCTCTTCCCTCTAGGATTTTGAATATTAGCCAAAACAGTGTCTTCCCCTATAGTACATTTTTAGGCAATCCCAAACTGAAAGTACCTCCGACATAGCAAATCAAAACCAAGAAAATCTAAAGATACTACTGCTCAGTGCTAGGAGTCTAAACAAAAAAATCCACTCCCTAGAAGCTTTCTTTACCCTAGAGAATGCTGACATCTGCGTGGTCACTGAGAAATGGTGTAAAGCCATGGAGAGCACACCAACTGTGCAAGGATATAATGCCTTCCACACATTTAGATCAGCTACTACACAGACAAAGACAAAAGGTGGAGGTGTCTCTATTTACATCAAATATAAATGTACCAGAAGGCTGGTCAAACAAGACAATACACTTGAGCTGTTCCATGTCCAAATCACCATAGGCAAAACTGATATGACACCAAACGTATAGATACCAGAGATTCCTGGATTTTTGCAAACACAGCCTTCTTGGACCAGATAGTCAATGCACCAACCAGGTGGGCAACCACACTAGATCTGGTCCTCACTAATATCGAGAGTGGTGCACATTCCCTATTGTAATGTTTTCCGTGGTGTAGAATGTGTGTGTGTTGTACCTTTAAGAAGCATTTCCAAGGACTGAACGTGCATATATAAATAGCAGGCACGTGCTAGTCTCAGTGCCATTTTGAGAGTGCAGCCAGAGAGTGAGCGTGTATGAGAGAAATAGTCAGTCTGTTTATAAGTTTATCTACGTTAAAGTTATTTGCCTCAATCCTGATGTGTTTGTACACAATAAACCTGCTTGAACAAAGCCCACACATGTTAGTGTATTTCATCCTAACAGGACAAACGACGTGGTGTCAGAACCAGGATTCCAGAGACTGCTTTTCACAGATATGAGGTGCAGAATCGACAATGAAGGCAGAATAACAGAAACAAGAGCAAAAAAGGGCCGGAAACAAACTAAAGGTAATAAAATCTTGCACGAACGATTATGTTTTTAAAAAAGATAAAATGGAGTATTAGAAGGGCACAAAATGCACTACTAAGCAAACAAATAGCACAGAAATGTTTATTAAGCAAACAAAAGACATAAAAAGTTTATTAAGTGAAATGCTTGAAATAAAGACATTTGATAAAACGCTTAACAAAAAAGCATATAGGAGGTTCAGAGTCACCTCAGAATTGCTAAGCAAGCATGTTTAAAGTAAAACGAGCACAAGAAGAGATTAAAAGGGCAAAACGAATATAATAAAGGGCAGAAAGGGCATAATAAGCATAAATAAAGCAAAGAGACTGCATGTTTTTTGGCAAATTACAGTGTTCTGGCATAAACAGTTATTTCGCATTAACTATAGCCTTGAACAGCATAACTAGAGTTATTCGAAGCAGTGTAAAGTGTGTAAAAGTGCTTACAGTGTGTTTATTACTGTGCATTTATTCCAAACAGTTTATTGTCTGGAAAGTGCAACTATTTCATGAATTGCAGTCAATTACAGCCATTTTGAAAAGTTTCCAGAGCTGGTTGTGTCTGTTCGTAAAGTGCCACCATTACAGAGTGTTTCTTGCACTGTGAAGATTACTTAGCAAAGTACAGCCATTCTGGAAGTGTTTCAGTGTGCTGTGTACTGTTTATTCGCAATGTGCAGTTACTTCGAAATGTTTCTCACTCGGAGCTTCTTCTGCAGCCCTGTTAATTCACAATGTGCAGTTACTTTGAAATGTTTCTTACAATGATGATGAATGACTTTACAGTACAATAATTTTAAGGGTATTACAGTGCCCGGGAGATTTATTTTGCAAGTATTTCACATAGTTCAATTATTCAGAGGCTCACTGTGCTATTGGGTATAGTTACAAGTGTTGGTATAAATTTCTGGCAAATATATATATATGTATATATATATGTATATATATATATATATATATATACATATGTGTGTGTGTGTGTTCATGCATACTTGCAAAAAACCTTTGCTGATGTGTTAATATGGCAGAGGCATTTCACAGACCAGGTCCACTTGTATTTGATCAGAAAATTGCAGAAAACTTGAGAATATTGGAGCAAGAGTACAACATTTTCATACAAGCAGCTTACTCAGATAAAGATGCACACACCAGGGCATTCATTTTGCTAAACCTAGCTGGGTCAGAGGCCAAAGACAGAGAATATTCATTTGTGTTTGCACCAGCAGTGTATGAAGGTGAAAATAGTTATATTGTTCTCCAGGCTGAATCAAGGGAAGATCCTGAGTGTCTGAAGCGTAAATTTAGAAAAATGTGCAATCCCAAGACCAATGTTACATTGAGGCCAAATGCCAGGAGAAACATTCACAGCCTACATTACTGACTTGAGAAACAAAGCTAAAACTTGCATGTTTGATGATTTAAAAGATGATCTAATAAAGGACAGGCTTGTGTGTGGTATTAATAGCGCTGCCGTGAGAAAGATTTTGCTTCATGACAGAGATTTAACGTTGAACAAGGCTATTGAGATTTGTCAAATCCATGAGTTACAGAAAGGAACACAAGTATGCTTGCAAGTAACAAAAATATGGTTTCAGTAGGCTCCAGAGCAAATGTAGACAGCATGCAACATGTGGCAAACAGAAACAGGACTAAGCACTTGGCAGCTGCAGGCCCTGCAGGTGTGGCAGGGAAAACCAAAGGTTTTCTATCAAGTTCTAAGACTAGTTCAGTTAAAGGAGCATGCTCAGTGTAGAACAAACATTACTGAGTACAGCACAAGGGTGAATCAGCAAAACCAAAGTCAACCTTCATTGTTAATTGTTGTAATTGTGATGCCAACCATGAGTCTAAAAGAGAATGGTGTTTAGCATTTGGTCAGCACTGTCACAAGTGGAAAAAATGGAATAATTTTCAAAAGTTTTGCAAATCAAGTAAAGTAAACCTCTCTCAGTTACAAAGAAAGACCACTCAAAAAAGTAAATTGATCATGTAGGTTTGCAGTCTACTTTCTATGCAGATGGTGTGTCAGTGAATGCTAATAAGTCTATTGCATTTACCTTTTTACCACAGTGTTTTGTACTGTCCTGATCCATGGCAAACCCACTGAGCTCAAACTAGACACTGGTTCAAAGTGTAATGCCATGTCAGCTGAGACCTGTTGCCTAAGGAGGTGAAGAAATTCAAACCGAAGGCTCAGTAGTGCTTTCATGTTATTTGGCTGAGAACAGTTGTAAATTGTTGTTTTACATAGTCTGAAGACCTGTGCAGTCATTATTAGGTCTCAGAAACAGTTTGAGAATGGACTTGCTTTCCTTTATAAGTATATGTCCCAATTCCAGTTCCAGCATCAGCAAAACTATTTTCTCAGAATATGCTGTTTTCGATTACAAGCTAGGCAACCTTCCGGTTATGTATTCATGAAGTTAGACCCAGAGGTCAGTCCAGTGGTCAGATCAGCAAGAAGAGTACCAATAGCTATGCAGAACAGAGTTAAGCTCAGTTGGATAAAATGGTGTAACAAGGTGCGATTTGTCCGGTCACAGAACTGAATGAATGGGTGTCGTCTATGGTAGCAACTCATAAAAAAGGCTCAGACATGATCAGAATATGCATCGACCCAAGACAGTTGAATAAGGCACTGAAGAGACCTCATCATCCCTGCATACAGTCAAGGAAGTCACAGCCCTGATACCAAATGCCACTGTATCTTCTGTCTTGGATGCAAAGAGTTCATTTTAGCAAGCGATGCTTGATCGCAAATCTTCACTACTGACTACATTCAGTACCCCATTTGGAAGATACAGATTTCTCAGGATGCCAGTTGGTAGAAATACTGCAAATTAAGTCTTTCAGTGTGCAATGGAACAGGTTTTTTCAGGCTATTCCTGTGCCATAATAGTAGATGATTTATTGATTAGAGGCAATGGTGAAGTAGAGCATGACAGAAATCTCAATAAAGTTTTAGAGCACGTGAAGTGAACTTAAAGCTCAATCCTCTAAAGTACAAATTCAGGCTACAAGAAGTCACACATGTACGTCATTTGTTTACTAGTTCTGGGTTATGACCAGAGCCATCCAAGCAAGCAGCTATTCTTGAGATGCCCGCTCCAGATAATGTTCAAACGCTACAGAGTTTTCTTGGCATGGTTAACTATTTGGGCAAGTTCACACCAGATTTCAGTGAACTGACAGCGCCTTTAAGAGAGCTGACTCGCAAAAATGTTGTATGGTCTTGGGTAGAACAGCACCAGAGAGCACTTGATGATCTTAAGCAGAAAATTGCCACTCCACCTACACTAAGGTACTACGATGTCAATAGACCAGGTACTCTTTCCTGTGACACTTCTAAGTTTGGTCTTGGCCAGTTATTCTTCAAAAGGACAGGCCAGTAGCCTATGCATCTAGAATTCTTACCCAAACTGGAATGCAATACGCTCAAACTGAGAAGGAACTTTTGGCAATTGTGTTTGCATGTTCCAACTTTCATGATTATACTTATGGTCGAGATATGCAGATTGAAACTGATCATCAGCCTCTAGTTACTATTTTAAAGAAGCCTATGCATTCCAGTCCAGCAAGATTACAAAGAGTGATGTTCACATTACAAAAGTACAACTTCAAAATGGTCTATACAAAAGGCAAACGTCTTTATTTGGCTGATACCTTATCCAGATCGCCCAGAACTACAATGGAACAGCTTAATGCAGAGAATTTTGATGTCATGGAAGTGCGTAATTTTTCAACCACATGACTTTATGAGCTGAGAGGTCATACAACATCTAATCCTGTTTTGCAAAAGATCAACCACTACATCCAGGTAGGACTGCTGTCAAAGCAATCCAGTGCACGTCTGAAGTACAAGCTTATTTTCCTTACAGAGGTGAGATGTTGATGGAAGATGACATTATTTTCAAAGGTCCTAAAGTTGCTGTTTGTGCTTCCTTACAATGTGAATATACCCAGATTTTGCATCATTGCCACCCAGGTTGCGAATCTACCAAAAGAAAGGCGAAAGGACTGGTATTGTGGCCTTCTCTAGGAAAAGACGTTGACAAAGTACTTTCATTTTGTTCAGTATGCAATAGTACTAAACCACATCTGCAAAAAGAGCCACTTTGTTCAGGAACTACCTTGGTCAACAGCAGCCAGTGACATACTCGAGTGGAACAATCAGCATTAATTAGTGTTGATCGACTCTTATTCAAACTGGTTTGAGATTGATTTGTTGCCTAAACTAATGTCCACTACTGTTATTACTAAGTTGAAACATCACTTCTCAGTCCATGGTAGTCCACATACGCTTATATCTGACAATGGTACTCAATTTACCAGGCGATTGTTTCAGAAATTTACAAAAGAATGGGACTTTGTACATGTTACTAGTAGTCCTGAATATCCACAGTCAAATGGTCTAGCTGAACGTGCAGTACAGACTGCAAAGCAATTACTACAGAAGTCAAAGCGTGACAATACCAATGTCTTTTTGAATTTACTTAATCTCAGAAACATACCCTGTGACGATATACTTGGCTCACCTGCTCAGAGACTTCTATCCAGGCAAACCAGAACAACCTTGCCTATCAGTTCCAGTTTATTAAGACCTACAGCTAAGAACAACAGAGAAATCAAAGCTCAACTATTCAGAAAGCGTTCTTTCCAGAAGTCCCGTTATGACAAAACGAACAGATTTCTTCATTCAATGAAAAAAAAAAAAGAGAGACCATAAGGATACAAATGGCAAAAGGTTTGACCAGATTGGTCAAGTAACAGGTATATGTGCCTAGCCGAGATCATATTTTCTAAAATCTGATGGTGTGGAGTACATGAGAAATCACAGACATCTACTTCCTGTATCAGAACTGATATGGCAGCATTGCTCCTGTGATACAGACTCTAAATCTCAGAGCAATCCAGACAATGTGACTGTTGCAGAATGTGTCTTAACTCCAATTTCCATTCCAGATGATGTTTCAGACATCCCTATGGTTGAACATTCAGCAGAGATAGTTCCAGTTGCTAAACCTGATTCTAAATTCAATGTCACACAATTTGGTCACATCTCTAGACCTAGTGTGAAATACACAGCAACCTGGACATGACTGTCTATAAGTATTTAGTTCTGTATAATTGCACATCAAAGAATTACCCAGTATTTTTTGCATACCAATCAATGTCATCAATGAAGTATGATTCATTTCTCAAAGAGGGAAGATGTAGAATATGTGTGTGTGTTGTACCTTTAAGAAGCATTTCCAAGGACTGAACGTACATATATAAATAGCAGGCATGTGCCAATCTCGGTGCCAATTTGAGAGTGCAGCCAGAGAGTGCACATGTATGAGAGAAACAGTCTGTTTATAAATTTATCTAAGTTAAAGTTATTTGCTTCAATCCTGATGTGTTTGTACATAAAAAGCTGCTTGAACAAAGCCCATGCATGTTCATCTATTTCATACTGATGGGATGAACAACTGGTAAGGTCAGACCGCAAAATGGTCTCCTTTGAAGTAAAAATAAAATCTGGACCTCCAGCTAAACCTGGAATATTCAGGAACTACTTTAAAGCTAACTTCCTGCTGCTAAGTGAGAACCTGGCAAAATGTCAAGTCCCCATAAACCCTGCAAACACTGCTGCCTATGGAAAACTGTTCACAAAAATCCTGTACAAGCATGTTAACAGCTGTATAGAGGCAGCTGTACCCACCAGGAAGAAGTACAGAACTAACTCAAAAAACAAGCCACCCTGCTGGACTCACAAAATCAATAGGCTGCATGACAGAAGGAAGAAAATCACAGCAAAAATTAGGAGACGCTGCACCCAGCAGGATAAATGATCTCTCAAACTAAACAAACAACTCAGAGGACAAATAAAGTCTACCAAAGCCAAATTTGAGGTAAACTTGGCCTCCCAGGCCAAGGACAACTACAAGGCATTCTTTAGCTATGACTGCAAACTCAAAGGCAATTCACAATTGTGTGCAGAGCTCATTGTGAATGGAATCACCTATACTGAGCCACAAGACATAGCAGACCTACTGGCCAATAAATTCAGCTCTAATCTTACCCCTCTCTACACCTCAACTTTCCCCAGGAAATACCATCAAATATAACTCCCCCTGCTATCACTAGGGAACAGGTCCTTAATGCTCTCTCTAAGGCCAAGAGCACTGCATCAATGGGCCCAGACAATATCCCTGGATGCTGTCTAAATAGCAAGAAACACGACCTATTAAACCTTCTGCAATTGCTATTTAACTGTAGACTCCAAACAGGCTTTTTGCTTCATGAATGGAGAACAGCAACAGTCATCCTTATGCACAAAGGTGGGCCATCTACAGAACCTGGAAACTACAGACCCATAAGTCTCACTAGTCTTATAAAGTCATGGAAAGAATTATCATGGAAATGATCAATAGTGATACAGTAAACCTCCAGACACTGGACCCAACCCAGTTTGGTTTTGTCAAGGGTAGGTCATGTCTACTCAACCTGGTGGACTTCTTTGAGAAGATCACCAAAGCAATGGATGAGGGAAAATGGTTCACACTCCCTACCTTGACCTGGCCAAGGCATTTGACACAATTCCCCACTTGGGCATCATTGACAAACTCAAGAACTTAGGTACAAACCTGTATGGCACCTGGTGGATAGCCAACTGGCTCACAGACAGGACCCGGACGTTAGAATTAAAGAGTCTACCTCTGCAAAGAGGCCAGTCACAAGTGGAATCCCTTGGGGATCAGTCCTTAAACCGCTCCTTTTTGGTATTTACTTCTCTGAAGTCAAGGCCAATGTCAATGGTCTCTGGCCGATTAAATCTGCAGATGATTGCAAATTAGGAGCGGTCATTGAATCCCACACCGACACAAATGTTCTGCAGGAAGGGCTGACACAGACAAACAACTGGTGTCACAGCCATGGACTAAAAGTAAATGCCAAGAAATGCATAATAGTATCCTTTGGGAAGTCATCCACCACTGGTAACCATCATATTGACAAAATTAGAAGTTATGTACTCACCATAACGTTCCATCTGAGTAGGTGTATTCATTTGTCTGCAACCTGTGGGTTATGGATCCGATATCGGATCCGAACCGGCATGGTTTTCCAGCTATGGATCAAAGCTCTCAGCTCCTCCCCTCACCCATAATGCCCTGCTCTACCCTCATGACCTCAGATCGAGTTTGCCAAAGCAACAATACCCTAAAAAGGGTAACATAGAATATGCAGGAAACTGAAAGGCCAGGGGGATAGGAGGGCGGGATGGTTGCAGACAAATGAATACACCTACTCAGATGGAACGTTATGGTGAGTACATAACTTCTAAATCTGAAGTAGGATATTCATTTGTCTGCAACCTGTGGGACAGAGTCCCCAGCTACCTGAATCTTGGGCGCCATCATGGAAGGATATTCCGGAGCACCGCTGAGCCAAAGGATGCTCTACCCCTAGATGCAAGATCCAACTTATAGTGGGAAATAAGCGTATGAGATGAAGCCCATGTGGCTGCTGCACAAATATCATCTAGAGGAATCCTAGCCTTGAAGGCTGCCGAGGTAGATACTGACCGGGTTGAATGGGCATGAACACCCTCCGGTGCGGGCCTTCCTGAAGCTTGATAAGCCAATAAAATGCACTGTGAAATCCAGCGGGACAGAGAAACTTTAGAGATTGGCTTGCCCAAATTGAATTTTGCAAAGGAAATAAACAGCTGGTCGGATTGCCTATGACCAGCTGTCCTGTTCAGATAAAATCTAAGTTGCCTGTGAACATCTAGTGAATGTAGCTTATATTCACCTTTGTTTTCATATTTAGGGAAGAAAACAGGGAGGTTAATAGATTGATTGATGTTTGCTTCAGAAGCGATTTTAGGAAGAAAGGACGGGTTGGTCCTGAGGGAGACACGGTCCGGATGAAATACCAAGTAAGGAGGTTTAGCCGATAATGCTTGAAGTTCAGAAACTCTCTTGGCTGATGTAATGGCTACCAAAAAGGCTGTCTTGTAGGACAAGAATTTGAGATCCACCGTTGCCGCTGGCTCGAAAGGAGCGGTCAAGGCCTGTAGGACCAGAGAAAGGTCCCAAGGAGGAACTGCTTGTTTTATAGGGGGCCTGAGAAGAAAAGTACCTTTAAGAAAAATTTTACACAATTTGGCTGACATAAGAGGGTTAGAGTCATGGCCAATATGATAGTGAGAAATTGCCGCCAGTTGTACTTTGACTGTGGAACTGCTGGCACCATCGTTAAAGAGAGTGGTTAGAAAGTCAAGCACTAAAGGGAGAGGAACCGTGAAGGGATTCAGGCCTTGCCGCTCCGCCCACAAAGAGAAACGTTTCCATTTGCTTCGGTAAACCTTTCTAGTGGATGGTTTATGAGCCGCCACCAAAATGGCCTTTACCGGTGAAGAAATACCGGGAGTCCTTATCAGGAGTGGAACTGGAGCAGCCAAGCGGTCAGCTTCAGGTTGTCCAGATTCGGAGGAGGAATGCAGGATGGATGGGATATCAGATCCGGGATGGGATCTAGAATCCAAGGAGGATTCACCGAGTGAGACCTTAGGAAGGGGAACCAGATCTGTCGAGGCCAGAATGGAGCAATGAGAATCATTCTGCAACCCACCCGAGAGGCTTTCTGAAGAACTTGGAGCATCAGAGGCAAGGGTGGATAGGCATACAGAAGACCGGGTGGCCAAGCATGCACCAGAGCGTCTCTTGGGGTACCTCCGGGAGGAGGTATTAGAGCGAAAAACTGTCGCACTTGGTGTTTGAGGGAGAAGCAAAAGATCGCATGAAGGGTTCCCCACCGTGCGAATATGCGTTCCGCTACTTGACAATTGAGAGACCACTCGTAAGGGGTCAGAATGGTGCGACTGAGCTTGTCCGCTAGGATGTTGGACCGACCAGGAATGTGCGTTGCTATTAGAAAGCGATTGGTGGAGGTTGCCCATTCCCAAACTCTCATGGCCTCTCGACAAAGAGGGTAAGACCTTGTTCCCCCTTGCTTGTTGATGTACCAGACAACAGACATGTTGTCCGATTGAATCGCAATTGTTCCCAAGGGAAGAAAGTCCTGAAGTGCTAGCAATGCTAAGAGCACTGCTCTCATCTCTAGAACATTGATATGCAGTAAGGTCTCTGAATCGTTCCACGTGCCTTGGACGGTCCGCCCGCAAAGTGCCCCCCCCACCCGAGGCGGGAGGCGTCCGTGGTCACCGTGGCGAGAGGGGGAGAAGCACAAAATGGGCGGCCTTTGTGGAGATCCGCGGAGTGGAGCCACCACAAGAGGGACCGCTTGCAAGCCTTGCTGATCGCTATGGGATGATGCATGGGGAGAGCAAGGTATGACCACTGTACTAAGAGCGTCCACTGTAGAATGCGCATATTGAGCCTGGCAAGAGGAAGAAGTGCTATAGCCGATGCCATGGACCCCAGAGCCCTCAGGACCAACTCCGCTGGAACAGAACTTGAATGGAGAATGGCCCGCACCTGGAGCTGCAGATTTAGAACTCTGTCCGTAGTGAGGAAGGCTCGTAAACTCCTTGTGTCTAGCCTGGCCCCTATAAAATCTAAGAGCTGTGTGGGCGCCAGGTTGGACTTTTTTGTATTTATTGTGATGCCCAGAAAGGGAGCAAGATGGAGAAAGGAGTCTCGCGCCAATAGAAGTAGATGCCTTGTTGGGGCGGTAAGAAGCCAGTCGTCCAGGTAGGGAAAGACCTGCACCCCCTGAAGCCTCAGGTGGGCCGCTACCACTGCTAATACTTTGGTGAACACCCTGAGGGCTGTGGTGAGACCAAAGGGAAGGACCCGGAACTGGTAGTGACTGGCTCCCAGCCGAGCGGAGAAACCTCCTGGGCGCCTGTCCATCAGGATGTGGTAGTACGCGTCCTTGAGGTCTATCGAGCACATCCAGTGATTTTCTCCCAGAAGGGGGAGAATAGATTGCAGAGTGACCATTCGGAATTTTTCTTTGGGGACTGCCAGATTCAAGAGAGAGAGGTCTAGGATTGGTCTTAGTTCCCCCGTCTTTTTGGCACTAAAAGAATCTGGAGTAGAACCCTGATCCGATCTGGTCTGGGGAACGGGCTGGATGGCTCTTTTCTTTAGCAGATGGCCAATTTCTGCCAAAGCGGCCTCCCGTTGACCGGGTGGGACGTCTGGGAGGGACACCAACTTTGGAAGGTGAAGGAATGCGATATCCCCTGGATATGATTTGGAGAACCCAGCGGTCCGATGTTATGGACTCCCATGCCGCTAGGTGCCCCAAAAAACGTCCCCCGACTGCCTCCAGAGTAGAGCAGTCGGGCAACCCCTCAGGGTTGCTGCGCGGGCCGTTCAGAGAAAGGTTCCCTGGACCCGAAGTTTCTGGGAGCCCCTCTGCCTCTAGGGCGGCGTCCTCCCTGTCCTCCTCTGCCACGGAAGGACTGGTTGTCCGGAGCAGGCTGGGACTGCTGCGACTTCCGGAACCACATCTTCTTCTGACCCTTTTGGTTCCTAGAATAGGGCCTCTGGGGTGCAGAGAAGCGGATTCCGACGGCAGACAGCGTCTTCCGTCCTTTTCGCTCTGGGTCAGCGTCTGACGGTCTTGCCAAACAGAGCAGAACCATCAAAGGCGTTCGCAAGCGATGCTTTGAAGGGCTCAGAAAAATCGCAGTGACGGAGCCAGGCCTGGCGTCTAGTGACCAGTCCTGTCCCGCAGCTCTAGCGGCGCCTCCGTTGCATGGGAGAGTAGCCGCATAGAAGTATTTGTAACTGACCTAAGAGTGGCCATACGGGTGGAGTGCAGAACTCTGTCCTCCTCCGAAATGGACTCAGCGGGGGATGCAGCGTATTCCTTAATAAGATCTCGCTGCATCCGAATAACATGTGCCAAATAGTTCAGCGCCCTTACCGAGAAGGTCGCCGAACTGAACATCCGCTTCCCCAAGCGGTCCATCATCCGAGACTCCTTGCTCGGTGGGTGGACTGAGGGACTCTCCTGAGCCAGTTCCCTCTTTGTGGCCGCCGTCAACATGGCATCTACCGGAGGCCCCTTACTCCAATGGGTCCGGTCGGATGGCGGACTAAGGATCCTATCCGGTCTTTTGGGAATTGGCTCCACGGTGTCCGGTTCCTTCCACGCCCTGGTGGTAATAAGGTCCACCAGGGGGTCGGCAGGGGGGGACACCCAAGAGGTAGACGGGCCCGTTTCAAATGCCTCCAAGAACACGGACTCGTCCGAGGAAGACTTGGGGGCAGACCACCCCCCCCTTATACGGAGCATTTCCATGATGTCTCCAAAGGAGACATCCTCGGGGGGTGACCGTGGGGAGCCTTCCCCTTCCTCCAAGTCCGTGTCTTCTGTGAGAGACTCGGGGGAGTCAATGTGCCTCCTTTTGCACGTATGCTTGCGAGGGACCTCCTCTGGGGGGCTGTCAGAGGAGTCCTCGCAAGCAGCAATTTGCTCCATAGGAGCAACTTGGGGCACAGAAACGGGCTGTCCCAGGGGCGGATGGTGGAAGCCTGGCCCAGTGCAGAGGGAGCGCGGGACGGAGCCGAAACAAGTGCCGGGGGTCCGGAGACCCTCAACAGAGCCCTCTCCACCACATCAAAAGCCGAAGGGGAGCCGACCTCGACCAAAGGATCCGACAATCGGCTCCCCTCGGATCCGAGTGGACGGAGCGGCGCGAAGCACTCGGATCCGAAGGACAGTACGCTCCGACACAGATGGCGCCGAAGGAGCACTGATCCCCGGATCCGGCTCGGATCCAGGCTCCGAGAGGTCGGGTCCGGCCTTTTCGAGGTCTGGGTCGGATCCGGTACCAAGTACTATCGGCGCTGACCCACCCCCGGCTTCGAAGCTGCTCGGCTTCAGCTGCTCCGTACCCGCATAGCGGGTTGGAGATGGAGCAATAGGCTTAAAAGGGTGTTGAGCTCCCCGAGGGGAGGCAAACACTCCCATCTGCATCTGGGCCTGGATGTACCTTCTCATCATCCGGTACAGATCAGCATCAGAAAGGCTATGGGTAGATCTCGGCGAGGGTACAGGGGTAGGCCTGGAGTGCCTCCTCGATAGCCTCGGCGGAGATCGGGTCTCCTCCTCCTCAGGACCCGGTGAAAAGCACACAGGGGACCGGAGCCGAGAAGGAGGAGACCGAACCGACAACGGAGCCGGGGGAGAAGCCCTCTCGGCTGGCGGGGCGAAACAGAGGTCTCGGCCCGCTTGTGGTGCTTCCCCCACCGGCCCTTTTTAGTAGCATCCCTCTCCTCTCCAGAAGCGGGAGGTTGAGTCCCAGGAGCAGGAGGGGGTGCCACAGGGGAACAACTGTAGCCACAGTAGTCCCGAAGGAGCGGAGGCGGAGCCGAGTCTGGCGGTAAAGACCCGCCAAGACCAGCTTGGACCTCCGCTCCTCAGTGCCCTGGGGTTGAACCCTGCACAAATGGAACAACCAGATGTGAGGTGTTCAACCCCGAGACCTAACACACGAGTGTGGCCATCAGCCGGTGAGAGCTTATGGCCACACTCGAGCATTGAAAAATAGATTTAGGCTGATCAGCCATAATCTATAAATCACTAAAAGCTACTGAAAGTAACTTAAAACAAAAAGACACACAGGCCTACACACACACTCTACGCAACAGCGAGGGGAGGGAATAAAAATTACTTAATTTAACTCAAATTAAACTCAAATTAAACTTTTCAGAAAGGGAAACCTAAACTTTCACACAGAATCACTCAAAGAACCAAAAATTTTTTGATTTTACAAGTAATAAAATACCACTTAGCTGAGAGCTATGTACCCAAATCCAGTCACCAGCGCGGCAAACGAGATCTGGGGTCATGAGGGTAGAGCAGGGCATTATGGGTGAGGGGAGGAGCTGAGAGCTTGGATCCATAGCTGGAAAACCATGCCGGTTCGGATCCGATATCGGATCCATAACCCACAGGTTGCAGACAAATGAATATCCTACTTCAGATCACCTCTTAAAGTTGACCCAGTAGTCAGGGACTTAGGGACACACACAGACAGTAATCTAGCCTTTGGCCATCACATGTCTACAGTAGTGAGGAAATCATTCTATGTTGAGCAATTTATAAACAAAAGGTATGGCATCTTAGTCCAAGAAAGTCATTGTTCCACTGTATTTGGCATTCATCAAATCTACCGAGTACAATGCCCTCTTTGGTGTGCACCTAACCAGACATATCCAACAATTGGAACGTCCACAGAGGTTCTTCACTAAAAGAATACAGGGCAAAAATAAAATGTCCTATGCAGACCCCCTCAAGGCCCTATCCCTGTACTCTGTCTCCTATAGGGTTTTGAGGGGAGATCTATGCCTGGAATACAGGGCACTGTCAGACCACACTCCAATGGTCCTCCTGTATATCCACAAAAAAAAAACAGCACCAGAATCACCTGTTCTAAACACTTAAGCCTTGTCTGTGATATAAATAGGACCTGCTGTAGAGACAGGTATGTATCCCAGAGACAACTCCATCTCTGGAACAGTCTCCCCATCCATGTGAAGCAGAGCTCCTCTCTAACCCAATTCAAATGCAACTTGGATAACTGGATGGGGAACAAGAAATTTATTCCAGGTTTGGTATCGATCTCTAATGGACTCAAGCAACCTGTAAATGTTTCAGCTCCCAGGTCCCTGCTTATAAATTTTTATCTCTCAAGCCCCTGCTTACACTTACCAAGGGTATCAGAACTTGTCAGAGAATTAGGCTGCATGGCTATGCTTAAAGACGCCCCTGTGGTTGTTAGCCTAGTAAATGCCTATGAATCTATGAACCTATAAGAAGTAGTTGTCAAGCTGTTCTAGCATCCGAGAGGCAAAGTCCTATAATGTACTGCAGCTAGAGCATCTCAAAGTAGGGTCTGTTGTTTCAGATTTGGCTAGTGACATGATATTTTGGGGACAGAAATTGATAAAAGCAAGAAAGTGAATTAAAAAGGAGGAATAAGAAGGAGATGTAAGGTATGAATATGTATTTGTTTACATTTACAGATATAGTTTATCCTGGTTCTGAGCAAGAACACAGACAGCCTTTGGCTAGGAAGTCTTTTGGAATGGTTTTGAAGGATTGGGGGGAGGGTTATTAGCTGATGGGATAGAGATAAGGAATTCTAGGCCTTAGCAACATGGTACAAGTACAGAACAAAGAGAAAAGGGTAAAGCAGAGATCTGAAAATACAAAGAAGAAAAAGAAATGCAAATATTTCCTGAAACAGGGACAACTAAGGATGTGAAGATAAGCATTCTTGAGATCCAGAGAGACCAGGAAAGCCTGAGGAAGAAAAAGGCAACCCCAACAAAGCACTTATATGAAAATGGCTTGGTATTCAGCACAGGTGAAGGAGCATGCAGACCAATGATCGAAGATGGCATTCGGACTGGAGGCAAAGAAGTTCTGAGGTATGTATGTCACCTTTATGCCCTATGTAGTGAACAAGGAGCATACATGTGACATACAACATCCTTAAAATCATAAGGCTTTGGTATACCTGATTAATGTTGAGCTACCCTTGTCAGGGGATACCTTTCATGAAGAATACTGCAACAGTGATACAGCTAGAGCATCTCAAAGTAGGGTCTGTTGTTTCAGATTTGGCTAGTGAAATTTTGAATTATGCAACTATTTTCAACATGTATCATAGCTCCTTTTATTTTTATTACACTACCTCTTTACAATAACTAGACCTAGGTTTATCTCCTGTGACAGCAGACTATCAGCTATTCCAGTTGTTCTCCTCATTGTCCTGGTTCTTGAAGCCAACTATTTCCCCAAACAGCTATTCCAATCTTTGTAGCTAGAGAGGAAAATGAAGTGGCCCAATGCAGCATCATCCCACTACTATGAAGAATATTTTGTTTTTATTTCCTAGCCCTATTTCCA
Organism: Protopterus annectens; assembly: GCF_019279795.1. NCBI lineage: Eukaryota > Metazoa > Chordata > Ceratodontiformes > Protopteridae > Protopterus > Protopterus annectens. The sequence goes on from NC_056747.1 coordinate 646,138,040, forward strand.
GACCTATACATGCCACATGCAAGGGCATAAACCAGGAGGCCCACATGTCTGCTGGTGCATCTGAACATATTTGGTAGATTCTGTCCTCTGTCCTTCACAGAGATCTGCATCCCCAACCAGAGCACCTGGCAATAGATGATCTGGCAAAATTATGCTTATCCTTTTCCCCCAAGCTTGCTCCTCAGGAGATGGGGCTCCTAACTAAACCCAGGTTTCGTAGGTCAGGGCTCCATCCTTTTGTATCAAGGAGCCAAAACAGCTATACACATAATATTAAGTTAAAAAGGAATAATGACAACAGCCATTTTTACTGATGCATAATTCATAATGCAGTTAGTGCTACATTCTTCTGCAAAACTATACACTACAAGATATTAAAAATTGTGTTTCCTGGCATTATTTCATTTTTATTTTTTTTTCATTCATTTTTATTTATTTATTGGCATTTGATTACTGGGAAAATCTGACTGGGTCGGAGCCCACCTTCAGCAATGGCCTGGAGGGAAATTCTCCAAAGTATTACAAAACATTTTAAGGATAATAGTTTTACACACTTTAAAAATCATACAAAAAAATACAGTTTAAATAATTATACCAAATTACACAAAACATGAAAACATTGGCTAACAGTAGATACAAGTTATATGAAATCATAACAGAGAATTTTTAACTTGCTTATATGAAGATTAAAGTTGAGTTAGTATAATACAAATAGGAATTGCAGTAAGAAGTGAGAGAAAAGCAAACATGATATTTTGGGGACAGAAATTGATAAAAGCAAGAAAGTGAATTAAAAAGGAGGAATAAGAAGGAGATGTAAGGTATGAATATGTATTTGTTTACATTTACAGATATAGTTTATCCTGGTTCTGAGCAAGAACACAGACAGCCTTTGGCTAGGAAGTCTTTTGGAATGGTTTTGAAGGATTGGGGGGAGGGTTATTAGCTGATGGGATAGAGATAAGGAATTCTAGGCCTTAGCAACATGGTACAAGTACAGACAACGCCCAACAGATTTGACAGGTCTGTGGACAGACAGGAGTTTTTAGTTACTGGATCATAATGACCAACTAGGAACATAGTTGTGTAAAATGTTATTTAGTGCTGGACAAGCAGATGGATTCTGGATAATATTAGTTGATGGGGTAGTTCTAACCAATTTAGGCATGCTATACAGTGTTTGGTTCTGAAAGGGGTATTTGCTGCAAATTTAGATGATAATGAATATCGGATAGGGTTATGCTTGCCAGAAGTGGAAATAGAAGATGTGAGACAAGCCTTGGAAGGCCTTAATGTATGGGAGTATGTCTCTGTTTTTATTCATGCTGGTACAATTAATGTCACCCGCAATGATTCTCTGACTGTTAGTAGGGAACTGATAGCCCTCTTAGATAGTATTGCTTGTACTGGTGTTAGGATGTATTTTTCACAAATCACCTACAGAAAGGATAGTTAGGTCACTGTGAATGAAAATATTTTTTAGGTAAATACCTACATGGAAAAAAGTTCCTGGTTTTAAAAAATGGAAATGCATAGAGCATCCAAGCCTTGTTTTGGGCACATATGTGTTCAGATGTTCAGACAGGATGGGGTGCATTTGTCTAGATTAGGGAAGAGAATTATTGCAGCAGATATTTAGCAATATTTGACAAACACTAGGCAGGAATTTTGCCATGTCGAAAATTTAACAGCCCACAGATAGCAACATTTGATGCCTCTCTGATGGTTGTTAATGCTAGGAGCATTAATAATACAGTTTTTTAATGGAACATTTGCAACATTCCCACAAGAATGAGGTTGTTAATGTTTGTGAAGCATAGCTAAAGAACAATGACTGGAAACCAATTCTGTCAGGGTATAAATGTTTTTACTCTAACAGACATTCTAATAAGAAAATCAGGTGGAGGTGTTATGATAGGGATTAAAGATAACTATGAGACCTGTGATTATTACATATTCAATGATAAACACTAACACTATAGAATGTATAACTGTGACAATAAGGACAATCCTGGAACATATAACAATTGTTGTAGTGTTTATGTACCACTGTAACTTCCTCATATGAGGTCTGGCCAGAAGTAGTATAGGAATTGTAGAAGCCATGAACCCAGACCCCTTAGAAATTCTCTGGCTGTAACTGAGACCTGAGAAAGAAGGGATTAAAAAAACAATTACAGCAAGAGCCTTGTGTGGTGGCAGGAAAGCCAACATAGGAATGGCTTGGAGCCTTCAACCCAGAAAAACATGATCCTGAGAAGGAGTGAAAATGATTTCAGGAAATATATCATAAACCCTTTGCTTTGCAACAGGCAAATAGCACAATGAAGGTGCTAAAGCAAGGTCTCTGGGTAAGAAGCCTGAATGAGCAGGTCTCCCAGGTAAGGAAAGATTTGTATCCACCTCATCCTGCAAAAGGCAATCACTGTAGCGAGGCATTTGGTGAAAACTCTTGGGGCAGTACAAAGAGAAAAGGGTAAAGCAGAGATCTGAAAATACAAAGAAGAAAAAGAAATGCAAATATTTCCTGAAACAGGGACAACTAAGGATGTGAAGATAAGCATTCTTGAGATCCAGAGAGACCAGGAAAGCATGAGGAAGAAAAAGGCAACCCCAACAAAGCACTTATATGAAAATGGCTTTGTATTCAGCACAGGTGAAGGAGCATGCAGACCAATGATCGAAGATGGCATTCGGACTGGAGGCAAAGAAGTTCTGAGGTATGTATGTCACCTTTATGCCCTATGTAGTGAACAAGGAGCATACATGTGACATACAACATCCTTAAAATCATAAGGCTTTGGTATACCTGATTAATGTTGAGCTACCCTTGTCAGGGGATACCTTTCATGAAGAATACTGCAACAGTGATACAGAAGGACATCCCTCTCTCTCCAAAAGTGAGGTCCTCAGGCAGGAAGGCAGAGGGGATATTTTCCTCTGAATCTGATTCCTCATATGAGGTGCAAGCAAAGCCTTCTTTAGATGCAGAGTCCTCCAAATCAGACTCTTTTTCTGAACACAGTGGATCAGGGTGGTATTAGGGGGGGGGTCTCTTTTACTTTTCCCTGGGGTAATATCCCATGAAGTCTGTCTGGACCTTACAATGTTAATGAGGTCTTCAACCAACTTGATTAAATCTTGTTGGGGTCCCTGAAACTGGGAGCCCATAGGCCTAGGCAAAAGCCCTGTCACAATGCCTTTCTTTGGTGTGGGTTTGGCCTTAGGCCTAGAAGTGTTTGACGCCCTGGTGCCTGACTCTCTAGATTGAAGATGTACCGGAATGGGCCTAGACTGTGAAAAGTCTCTGGTTAGCAGTCACTTGTTGGAAGCCGTGGCCTGCTGAGCAGCCTTGGACCCAACCGATGAGGTGAACATATGAGCTGTAGAAGTCAAAGGGACTGAAGGCATGTCCAAATCCAAATTGGTCTCGACAGAGGCCTGGGTCACTGAATCAAAAGTAGAATGGGGCTGAGAAAGCACCTCACATTCCTCAACAATCAAGTCTAGTAGGCGAGTCAGGGGGCAAGTGAGTGTCTTCCGTGGATCTAGGCTTTTGTTTCTTATCTTTATTGCGTTTAGGTAAATTGTGTTCAGGACGACCGGCGGATGCCATAGTATGTGGTTGCACAGATTCCTGCCTCCGAAAATAAGCTAAAAACTCTGCTCTACCCCTAATAGTTCTAGTGTTAAACCTAGCACAGAAACTACAGTTAGGGACTTCATGGTCTGGGCCTAAGCAAGTTACACAGAGTGTATGGAAGTCTCTGTGTGGAATTTGTTTACCACAGCAGAGACAATTAACTTTATCTGACATGAGTCAAAGAAGAAAGGAGCTCCCCAATGGAGTACTTATCTTTCCAAAGACAACATCTCTCTGGTGTGGACCGACCAAAGCACGTCTCTCTGGTGCAGACCGACGCACGTCTCTTTGGTGTGGATCGACCGACACACGTCTCTCTGGTGCGGACCGACCGACGCATGTTTCTCTGGTGCGGACCGACGCACGTCTCTCTGGTGCAGACCGACCAACGCACATCTCTCTGGTGCAGACTGACCAATGCACGTCTCTCTGGTGCGGACCGACCAACGCATGAAGTCTGCTTTAGGCTCCAACGGCAAAAAAAGACTGAAGTGATGACGCAGGCTGGCTCCCTTTATACCTGAGCATACTGACATCAGTTAAGGTGTCTGCCAGCCTGGGAAACGAAATAAGTTTCTCTGGTAGGCAGGCCACCCGAGAGCTTTCACAGCAGGAAATCCCAACTGTCAGGACTTCAACAGTGAAACACAAAGAAAAAGAAGTTATGTACCTATCATAATGTTCCATGTTAGTTGTCTTCATCTCGCCTTCTTTCTTGCTTGTTGGGGATCGGAGCCGACCCTCGGCTCCGACTCAGCCATCTTCTATAGCTCGAGAACTGTTTACTGGCTCGAGGCTACCCCTTATCCCATGATGCCTAGCGTTAGCTACCCAGATCTCATTTGTAATAGCTAACCCCAGACATAGCAAGAATAATCTGACCAAACTAACAGGTTGGGCATATCTGTTATACTCTCTAAGTCAGTAGAGGAAACAACCAGAAAATACTCAGCCGGTGAAACCTAAACTCCTCTTGGTCCAATAGGACAGGAGGATGGAGGGGGGGGACGCAAAAAAGAAGGTGAGATGAAGACAACTAACATGGAACAGTATGGTAGGTACATAACTTCTTTATGTTAAGTTGTCTATCTCACCTTTGTTTCTTGCTTGTTGGGACAGCGTCCCTAGCATCTATGATCCTGGGTGGCTCATTGGAACAGACTCTTCAGAACAGTGGAACCAAAGTTAGCTCTACTCCTGGAGGCCATGTCTAACTTGTAATGAGAAATAAAGGTATGAGGGTTTGACCATGTGGCCACTGCACAAATAGAGTCCAATGGAAGGCTACAGAAGTGGCCAAAGCCCTAGTAGAATGGCCTTTCAGTTTGGCAGCCAATTCTTTGTTTCTTAGTTGATAAATGAAGGTGATAATGTGAGACGACCACCTAGACAGGGTCACTTTGGAAACTGCGAGACCTTGTTTGCCCCTAGCATAGAAAAGGAATAGTTGGTCTGACTTCCTTATATCCTTAGTTCTATGCAGGTAAAAACGCAGTTGTCTATGAACATCCAAAAGGTGTAACTTGTATTCTGCCTTGTTGGTGTAGTTACGGAAGAACACTGGAAGGTCTATGGATTGGTTTAGATTATTTTCTGAGCACACTTTAGGAAGGAAGGATGGATTAGTTCTCAGCGCTACCCTATCCTTGTGAAAGACTAAGTATGGAGAACGAACGCTTAGTGCTTGAAGTTTCAATACACGTTTGGCTGAGGTATAGCTACCAGAAAGAGAGTTTTCCAAGATAGAAACTTAAGGGAGCAGGAAGCTGCTGGTTCAAAAGGGGGCATAATCAAGGAGGTTAGTACCAAATTAAGGTCCCAAGGAGGAGGGGGAATCTCTCACTGGGGGCCTAAGGAGAGTAGACCCTCTAAGAAAGGCTTTACACAGCTTATGAGACATGACATTTAGATTAGCAAAGCCAACATGATAGTTAGATATGGCCGCTAGTTGAACCCTGATTGTGGCAGAAGCAGACCCAGAGTGAAAAAGCTCAGTTAGGAATTCCAAGATCTCGTGAACTGGGGCTGAAAAGGGAATCTATGTTCCTGGCCTCTGCCCAATAAGAGAAACATTTCCATTTACTAGCATACGTCTTCCTAGTAGCCGATTTGTGAGAGGATACAATAATTTAACGCACAGCCGGGGAAATGCTGGGAAGCCTGGCTAGGGTTGGAATTGGATCAACCAAGCTGTGAGCTGGAGGGTCTGGGGTGATCGATGCAGCTCTCCTAATTGATGAATCAACAGGTCTGGAATAGGATCCAGGGTCCAGGGCTGCTCGAGGAGGTAACGGTGCAGGAACAGAAACCAAATCTGTCGAGGCCAGTAAGGAGCAATGAGGATCATTTTGCAACCTAACAATATTGCTTTCTGAATGAGTTTGGGTATAAGAGGAAAAGGCAAGAAGGTATAAAGAAGTCCCTGAGGCCAATCATGGACTACAGCATCTCTGGGAGGATGACCTGGAAGTGGTAGAAGGGAGAAATAGTTGCTCCATTTGGTGTTGAAGGGGGTTGCAAACAGATCGCAGCAAGGCTGTCCCCATTTGCGGAAGATGAGATCCGCAACTACCTGATTCAGAGACCACTCATGAGGCATGAGAATAGCTCTGCTGAGCCTGTCCGCTATGACGTTGGACTTCCCAGGGATGTGCATTGCAATCAGAAATCGTTGGGAGGAAATCGCCCACTGCCAGAGTCTGAGTGCTTCTCGACATAGGGGCTAGGACCTGGTTCCGTCCTGCTTGTTGATGTACCACACTACTGACATGTCCGTCTGAATTGCAATGGTCCCAGGAGGGAGTGAGTCCTGAAGTGCTTTCAATGGTAGTAGCACGGCTCTCATCTCCAAGACATTTATGTGCAGATGGTACTCATGAGGTTGCCATATGCCTTGGACTGTCCTGCCCTGATAATGCCCCCACCCCATCAGTGAGGCATCCGTAGTCACTGTGGCAACCGGAGGGGGTTGGATGAACGGTCTGCAGTGAGACACTAGCGAGGAGACCATCCACCAGGAAAGGTGTCTTTTGCAAGTTTCTGTAATTATGATCGTGTGAGACATGGGGAGTTGTTGAAAGGACCACTGTGTGAAGAGAAGCCACTGAAGGATTCTCATGTAAATGTGGGCTAGAGGTATCAGAAGAATTGCCGCCACCATAGAACCCAGAGTTTGAAGAACCAACCGGACTTGTACCTTTTTGCATTGCATAAGGATATGAACTTGCTGCTGAATCGTGGCCACCCTGTCCGGCGGTAGGCTTGCGGACATACTTTTCGTATCTAGATCTGCTCCTATATAGGTAATAGATTGACAGGGCAACAAGGCAGATTTTTTGAAGTTTATGGTAATGCCTAACTGGGCACAGATTGCGATTGTATAGTCCCTGGCTTGAATAAGTTGATGCCTGGTAGTAGCAGTAAGGAGCCAGTCGTCTAGATAAGGAAACACCTGGAATCCTTGACTTCTCAGGTGAGCCGTGACCACTGCCATACATTTGGTGAACACCCTGGGGGCTGTGGTGAGACCAAAGGGCAGAGCTCTGAACTGATAATGACTGGCTCCCAGCCAGAAGAGAAGGAATCTCCTGGAGCGCCTGTCCATCTTGATGTGATAGTACGCATCCTGGAGATCTATTGAGCACATCCAATTGTCCTGATCCAAAAAGGGTGGAATGGACTGAAGTGTGACCATCCAAAACCTTGTTCTTTGAACAGACTTGTTTAGTCTGCTGAGATCCAAAATTGGTCTCCAGTCCCCTGTCTTTTTTGGTACCAAAAAGAACCTTGAGTAAGTTCCGGATCTGAGCTGGTCTGCCGGGACTTCCTGGATGACTCTTTTTTCTAGCAGTCTTGAAATTTCTATGACTGCTTGGGCCCTCAGACTGGGTGGAACATCTGGGGGGGGGGGGGGTTTGCTTGACGATAGGGGAGATTGGAAGAAGGGAATTCCGTAGCTTATGGATATGATTGAGTGTACCCATTTGTCTCGTGTAATGTCTTGCCAGGCTTTTGGGTACAGTGAAGTCTTCCCCCGACTGCCTCCAGAGGCGGGCAGTCGGGCAACCCTTCAGGGATGCTGGACGGGCTTGTCAGAGAAAGACTCTCTGCTGCCCTGGTTCTGTGGACTCCCTCTGCCTCGAGGGCGGCGTCTGTTGTTGTTATTTCCTCCTCTGCCCCTGGAGGAAAAGTCACTACGTGCATCAGGCAAGGCTCCCTGGGATTTCCGAAACCACATTTTTCCACTCTTCTGACCTTTGGGATATGGTCTGGTAGAAGTGGAAAAATGGACTCCCACGGCAGAGAGAGTCTTGCCTTCCTGTTCACATCTAGTGAGAGTGTCCTTCACCTGTGGTTCAAAGAGAAATGAACCGTCAAAGGCGGTGTTGGTGAATGACGCTCTAAAGGTCTCCGCAAAATTACACAGCCACATCCATGCGTGTCCCCTAAGGGCCTCCCCTGTGCCTGCGGCTCTACTCGCACCATCGGCTGCATAGGAAATGAGCCTCATGGAGGAGTTAACCACTGAATTAAGGGTCGCCAGCTGAGAAGCTACTTTAGCTTGTACCCCTTCAGCTGATGGATCCTGGAGGGTATCTCCAAGCTCTTTTAGGAGATCCCCCTGAAGCCTGGTAAAATGGAATAAGTAATTCAGTGACCTCATAGAGAAGGTCGCTGAAGAAAACATTTGCTTCCCATATCTGTCCATAGCCCTAGACTCCTTGTTAGGAGGATGGGCAGAGGAAGAAGTTTCCACTAATTCCTTTTTAGTGGCCGCTGCTACTACCATGGCATCCACGGGAACACCCTTGGTAAGGAACTGTTTGTCAGGGGGTGCAGTAATAAACTTGCCGGGCCTCCTCGGGTTTGGTTCCACTGTATCCGTGGCTGACCAAGCCCTTCGAGCCACCACAGACATTAGTGGATCGAAGGGTGGAGACACCTAGGAGGTGGAAGGGCGGGAACCAAACACATCCAGGAATACGGATTCATCCTCAGTAGGGGCTAGGGCAGTCCAGTTCCCCCTCTGCCTAAGCATTTCTAGGATGTCCGAAAAGGAAACATCTTCAGAGGGGGATCTCAGGGACCCTTCCAATTCATCCAAATCCGTATCCGAAGTGACAGACTCAGGGGAGTCAATGTGCTTCCTCTTGCACTTCCTCTTCTGAGGGGCCTCCTCTGAATGATCAGGGGAGGCCTCGGAAGAAGAGGAAATACCCAATGGGGTGCTCTGGAGCGTTGGTTCCCCACGCTTGGGGTCTGCAGGAGGGACAGAGGTTGACGCAGGCACTACAGGGGATGGAGTCAGTGGGGTCGAACGTGGTGCTGACTCATGGGCCAGTACACTCCTCATGACATCGAAGGCAACCCTGCCACGATGCAAAGAAGGATCCAGCTCCGAGGAAACCGGAATCCTCCTCCGCACCGAGGGGGACGGCTCCAAGGACGATGTAGGAGCCGAGCTCACCTGCGCTGAAGCTCCAAGAGGGAGAATGGGGTCGGACAAGGGTCCAATGCCACTCGCCCCCCTCAGAGCCAACGAGGGAGTCTCGGTGCCCAGATCTCTCGACAGAAGGTACCATCGAGGGGATCGGAGCCGATGACAGAACCGAAGGGGAGATAGTTATCGGTGCCGATGGTTCCATGATTTGAACCCAACAAACTCCGGCTCCGAGCTCAGAGGAGTCGGAGGAAGAACATTGATGGAAGCGGACGAAGCCGACACCTGTTGAGGAGGGCTGGATAACATTTTGGCCAGTGCCTGCGACTTCAACAACCTACTGACCACTCTCTCCACATCGTGGTCTGAGAGTCTAGAGGACCGAGAGGAGTGGGAGGATCTATGACTGCAGTCACTCTGCAACAGGGGAGACCAAGGGGCCGAATGTATCGACTCTAGAGACGGGGACCTCGGTCTCTTGTGGGTCCGAGACAGCTCCGAAGATGCTGGTGGAGCCGACTGGGAAGCAGCCTCCTCTGTTCCAGCTGGAACTGAGGTAGTCAGTAATGTTTGGGCCAATGACGGCTCCGAGCTGGAAGCCGACGATTTGGTCGGTTTAGGAGATTTCACTGGCTGAGCCTTGGCCGGTGAATCCTGGGGCTTAAGGAGACCCCTTAATATCAGCTTATTTTTGCACTCCTGCAGAACCCTTGGGCTGAATGTGTGGCATACAGAACAAGAGTCCTGCAGGTGCACTGCGCCTAAGCAATACACGCAAGAAGTGTGCCCATCTGTCAGAGACATTTTCTGACAGCATGAGTCACACTTCTTGAATCCAGACAGTTTGGATTCTTTAGACATATCTAGTCCTACACAGAAAGTCTTTGGCCAAAGGCCCAACAACAAAAAACTACAAACACTAATCTACCAAAAAAACAATAACTACAGTCAAGAGGTTTTTTTTTTTTTTTTATAATAGGAAGCCTCTAACTTAAACGGCTACCTATGAATTAAAAGAGAGACTAAAACTAAATAGAAAACACGACAATAAGAAGAGATAGGAAAGGGGAAGGGGGGGGAGGGGAAGAACTCTCTAACTTAAACGAGTTCTAAGGGAAAATACAACAACATTAAAAATTACAACAAGCTAATTAACAATAATGTCGAAAGACTAAACTATCAAAAAATAACCCCTAATTCACTGGAAAAAGTATTAAACTAACTTACAATAGCCTGAGCCAGCAAGAATGAACCTCGCAGCTGAAGCGGCAAAAGAGATCTGGGTAGCTAGCGCTAGCATCATGGGATAAGGGGTAGCCTCGAGCCAGTAAACAGCTCTCGAGCTATAGAAGATGGCAGAGTCGGAGCCAAGGGTCGGCTCCGATCCCCAACAAGCAAGAAACGAAGGCAGGATAGACAACTTAACATCTACTGTTACTTTTCACCAGCAGAGGAAATACAAAAGAAATGCTCATGGATCAGGGAACCTCATTTATGCCCAGGGCAATTCAGCAGCGTTGCCAATGTTTTAAAATAAAAGCAATTAAGAACTTAATCAAACCACCCTGAAAAAAAAGGATGAGTAATTAGTGCTGTAATAAAACATTGAACTCTATGCTAAAGGCCATAGAACAGGGCAGTTATAAATGATATCACTTACTTTCCTATCTCCTTTTTGCCAAATGAAAAGTGCCCCAAGCTTCAACAGGACTTACCCCACATTATTTAATATATGAGAACATCTACTATGAGAGACTGCAGCTCAAAATCTCACCTTGCCGATGACAGAGCAATAAGCAAAACAGACTTTTAATTAAGAACCTGAGATCAGTGTGAGCTGGTTCAAAAGGTGGTAAGGTCAATTTTTCAAGAACATAATTTAGGTCAAACAAAGGAGGAATTTGCTTGTGAAGGGGTTCTCATGTTTATATTATTTCAATAAAAGAGAAAAAGAAAGAGGAGAAGCCACTGTCAGACAAGCAGAGATTTTATTTATTTATTTATCTTACATTTATTTATTGGGATAGTCCGACTGGGCCAGAGGCCCGTTTTCAGCGAAGGCCATGGGGGAAAAGTTCCAATACAGTTTACAAAGTCAAATGTAGAAGCTGTACTTACACAGCATGAAAGGTTACAGCATAGCTTAAAGTGCATCAACACAACAGAAACTATACAACCACAATGTAAGAGATTGCAACAAAGGTTAGTCTGGTTCATTTTGAACAAGACTCAAGTGAAAAAGTAAAATATGGTCTGTAAATGCACCTTAATTGATGCGCATCAACATTTCAAGACCAGTGGGGTATGAACTTCAATGTACCCTCCATTTCTATTTGGGCACCACTTAGAAAACCTCATCCACTTTTAAGGAAAAGATTTTCTAGTAGCAGATTTTCTGCCCTCCTTTAATACCTGAAGCACATCCACATGATCAAGAAACAAGTGCTTAAACAGAGTCAAGACTGAATCATCCAGTCTGTCAACTGAAGTTTCTCTAAATTGGAGTGCACCAATCAACCCTCAGACTGTGTGAGCAGATCCAGCATGTGAGGAAGTCTGTGGTTAATTGGACTGTGCAGTGGTGCAGCAGTTTGCATTGTCGTCTCGCAGCAAGAGGTTCTCCGGTACAATTGTTAGCTGGTGTGCCTTCTGTGCAAAGTCTGCATGTCCTCCCTACGTTCATATGGGTTTTCTCTGAGTGTTCCAGTTTCCTCCCACATTACAAAGACATGCATCTGGAACATTTCTCCCAGAGCCTCCACTGAAAATTGGCTCATTCCAAGTCGGACATTCCCAGTAAACAAATGTTAAATATATAAATAAATAAATGCTCTTGGCCAACACCATTAACAGGGAACCCAAGCCAGCCTGGGCCAATCCAGGATTACTCCAGTGCTCTTTGGCATTGGCATTTCTCTCTCAACTTTCAAAAGAACCATGTGAATCAGAGGAAAGGGTGGAAATGCATATAGAAACATTCCCATCCAAGGGAATGAGAATGCATGTGTTCACTAAACATGCCTGCAAGGATATCTGGAACAGAATTTCTCCAGGTGTCTGTTTTGAAAAGAGGCAAACAGCTGTATTTGCAGTGTTCCCCATATCTGGACTAGATCCTGGAACACCACTGCCTTGGGTTTCCAATTAAGCAGGGCTGCACATGATCTGCTTAATTTGCCTGCTGCAATGTTCTGCTTTGATGGCATGTATAATGCCTGAAGAGGTAGTGAATACTGAGAAGCCTGCTCCTAAGCTATCACTGGCAACTAGCATGGAGAGGAAAACCTCACACCCTCCTTACCTGTTATGGTACCAGTACCACATCACTGCGGTGTTGTCCATAACCACTAAAAGAGTACCCATAGTCCAAAGGTGGTGAAGGGATTTCAAGGTGTGAATCACCGCCAACATCTCCTCGATACTGATGTGCTTCCATGTGATCTTGGGCCCCCAAATGGCTTGCACATGCATTCCCATTGACACAGCTCCCCAGTCAAAGTCAGACAAGTCTGTCTGGACAGAATATACTGACACAAAAGGGGAGAAAAGGAAGATCTAGACTGATATTCAGCTGAACTCTCCCACCACTGTAACTCTCGCCTTATGAAGGGCAGCATTGGCATCTGGGATTCCAGTGAATGGAGATTCTGAGTCCAACAAATGCACACATACCACAAATGTTTCCTCATGTGAAGACAAGCCAGTGGTATCATGAGAATCAGGGCCTTCATTAATCCAAGAATTTTAAGGAATTCTCTCATCTAAGCAACATTCTTCTTACAGAATTTCAGAAACACCATCTGGTACAATAGGACCTTGCCTTCACACAGAAAGGCCATTGCCTTGCTGGTGCTGATCACGCACAATAGAAAGGCAAGTCTTTGCCAGGGTATCAGACATGACTTTCAGAGTAGATCGGTGGCTTCTCTAGTGATTCCAAACACCTGGACACAGATTGTGCACAGATCAGCAAGTAATCCAAGTATGGAAAGATGTGAATGCCTAGTGTCAAACAGTGGGCCACTACTGAAGCAAGGCATTTAGTGAGTACTTCTGGTGCAGTGGTGCAGTGGTCAGCCTAAAGGGTAATATAGAAAATTGACACTGAACTAGACACAACAAATCTCAGATATTTCCTGAAGTGATGAGCAATCGGGATAAGATGATAGGCATCCATCAAGACCAGGATCACCATGAGGCAGCTGTCTGGCAACAGTGAAGTGCTATCAGCAAGGTGAGCAAATTGAAGTCGGGGATCTTGACAAATTTATTGAGAAAAGAAAGGTTCAACACCAGCCTCCATGACTGCTCATTTTTGGGAAGCAAGAAAATTCTGGAATAGAACCTTCTCATTCTTTCCAAAGGAGAGACCAGTGTTTTGTGATCCCCGAGTCCAGCACTTGCTGAAGAATAGCAAGAAATAAACCTGGTCCAGAAGACGAGGGGGAACCACTGCCATCAGTAACACCTGCCAACAATGTTTTAGCACCTATTTGTCAGAAACCACTGACGTCAAAGACTGCCTTGCTGAGAACCAAATTGACGGATGATGCACCCAATGGGGGACTTGACAATCATAAGTTGGGAGGGGAATTATCCTTTTTAGGAAAAGAACCCCTCTTATTCGGCTTGGTGGAGCTGTTGTCCTGCCATTTCCTTTTATTACCTTGGTTCTTGCTCAGCTGGGACTTCTCTTTGTTAGGGCACTGAAAGTTATCTTGCTTAAAAGAGAACAACATGGGAATATGGAACATTTCTGACACTCCTTGCATCAATTTACCACCGTCATCCCAGCGTTTAAGGATCTGATTAGCTGTTGTAGCAAACACACAATCAGACTCAAGGGGAACATTCAAAATCTCATTGTTTAACTCATCAGAAAAATTCTGGGAGTGCAACCAAGCATATCTCTTAATCACCACTGACAATGTGCATTTCTAGAAATAGTATCAGCTGCCTCCAAGGGGCTTTTTAAGGCATGTTTTGGCATTTGAGAAAAACTGAAGGCAATAGCTTTAACACAAAACTTTTGCTCTGCAGTAATAATGCAGCAAAATCTTCTAAACTGCACATGCATCTCAACACAAACTTTGCCATAAAACACTGGTAGTTAAACACTTTAAAAGCTATTGTGCTGGACTGTACCAGCTTCTTTCCCCAAGATTCTAGCCACTTGCCTAGTTTATCTTGAGAGGCTAAGTTAGAAGAAGACATGGTCTTCTTTTCAGCAAAAGTCACTGGGGACACAGAAGCAGGGTCTGCACACAAAGGGGTTTAGAGGCCAGGCAAGGCAGACTATACCCTGCATTTCTTAAAACACTTTCCTAGGCCAAGGCTCAATGAGACATACCTCTCAACCTAGAAACATCAAAAATCTGGACAAAGGTCCATGAAAAATAGGTACAAATCTGTACGCTGATTAACATAATATTTGCATACATAATTATGTAACCCCACCCACTCCTGTGGAATACCAACTTTCAAATGCAAACTGAAGAACAGACATATGGCCCCAGCCCAGACCCTGTAGTAAATGGTATATGGTCAATACACAATCTGTTCGAGCATAAAATGCCACTTGACTTGTGCATAACAATAACCAAAGAACTAGCAAATAACCAGCACTTACACATGTAAAATGCAATAGCAACCAAAGACTAGCACTTGAGTGAGCGAGATTCAATACACTTGCAGGGTACACACACACACACACACACACACACACACACACACACACACACACACACACAAAATGTAACAACAACCAAAGAACTAGCACTTGAGCGAGCGAGATTACTTGCAGGACAAGAAAGGAAAGCAAAAATAACCAAAGAAGCAAGATTGAGTGTTAAACTATGAAATGCAAAAGTACATTACCTTGAGTGAGAGCAGTACACATTCAAAAGCAGTTTGTCTAAAATGCATAAGTTATATAAAGTTTATTTTGGGGATGATATGCAACACATGGGTTATGCTGCTTTTGGAAATAGAGAATATATTATATGGAATTTGTAGGTGACATATTGTGTTGGAGTAAGTAAGTAAATAGGTAGATCTCTTTATATGTAGTTAAATTCAATGTCACAAAATAATGGAAAACAGCATAACGCACAAATAAACTTCCAAGTTGAACAATGAAGTAAATGAGAGGAATCATGAAAGCATAAAAGATGAACGGACAAAAACATAACCCCTCAGCACCCCTTGTTAGATACCTTAAAGTGTTACAGTCTGGAGTCAGACACATCTTATATGAACAAGACTATAATGGAGTTTATAATATAAATTCTGTAAATAATTCTATTTAAATGAATTTCAAAATTTCTTTTTGAAAAACATTAAATATAAAAACAATGCTTATTATTTATAATATTTAGAGACTTTTAATAAATACTGTTTAAGAAAAAAAAGCGAGTCAACAGCATTATCATACAATAATACACTATTCCAGCAAAAGTGTCTCTATGTGTGCTTTCTTTCCATTCTGCCTCTCAATGTTAGTGAAGTGTGAGCTACTGCAAGGCATGCTTATAGATGTCTTTCATTATAGCAGGCCCTAAAATTATGGTTTACTGAGCTTAACTCTGTTTTTTCCTCTTTGATTTAGATACCAACAAAATACTGCAAACTTATTATAAACATGCTCTTTGTTCAGTTGTTATCTCATGTATTGTCACTGAAAAGTAGCAGCAGTTATAAATATTTTTATTATGACTGAGATGAGTGGCGTGGACTTAACAAATATACCTTATTCTTGATAGCTGGATAGAAATGTCAAAGGCCATTTGGAATGACACTACATCATGATATAATGTGTTTTGCTTTAAGTATTTGCGTAGATTCAGGCAGTATGCATGACATTCAGTAATTTCAGTTGGGAAGTAATGGAGCTGTTGTAACCTGGAATATAGCTGCCATTGAAAAAAAACATTTAAAGTCAGTCATACAGTGTCTGCTTGTTTCAGAATAATAGTATCAGAAAGCATGATCTAGGACATTTCCAGTCATACTTTACTTGCTGGTAGTTCTGTATGAATTATTACATATCAGCAGGGTTCTCATTACACAGTCATTAGAAAACACAAGAAACCTCAAGTAAAGTTTGCAGCATGATGTTTGTGTGTGCTTGCAGATTTTTTGCAACTCTGAATTTCTATAAATATTTTCCTGCCACATCTAGTGTTCAGAAAAGCAGAAGTTTTAAAAGTTTTCTCCAGCAGATACTTCGCTGTTTTTTAAGGGTTCTTCTTAGCAGCCTGCAGATTTCAACTTCAAAACGTAATACATTTTGTACAATTCCTAAAGTATTTTAGGTAGGCCAGTGCATAACACTCGGACTTGAACCAGATTGAGTGTAAAATGCTACTAGTGCAGAGCAAAACCAAAGAACTAGTCTAGCAAAAAGCAAATAACCAATTCGGGGAGAATATTTTGAATAACTTGTAAGTTTCATGGCTCCACATCATTCCCTTCTTGGTCGGGCTTAGAAATTTTCAGTACAGAACTTTTCATTAACAAAATACTCACTTCCAAAAGCAACTCAGTATAAGCTGCAATTACTAACAAACTATTTCCACAACTGAGTTATAGTACATCCTAAATCCAGAAGGACCGGAGAAGAAATTGGCAAAGTGGAAGCCAGGAGAACTAGATGTTCACATTGAAAATGGTTGTAAAACATGAGCAGATGAAAAAAGTTAGTAGCCATTATGAAAGTATAAATACCAGAAACATGCAACATTTCATGCAAGTGTAACACACACAAGAACAATGGAATTACACTATCTTGGAGCAATAACTTAAATAACTGTATATCAGCCCAGTCAACCAAAGAATAAAAAGACATTATCTGACACACACATTATGTGTGTGTGTGTGTGTGTGTGTGTGTGTGTGTGTGTGTGTGTGTGTGTGTGTGTGTGTGTGTGTGTGCACAAACACACCCACACACACACATTTATACATATATTATATATGTATACATACATACATATACACACATACACACAGAGACCTATTCATGGCCAAATGGGCCCCTAGGCATGGTACTGTATACCCCCACAGTCATTCCAGTGTCCCAGTACATAGCTATTTCTCCCTAGGTACCATAAACACTGTACAAATTTGTCAGTGTGATACTATTTTCTTCTTTACGTCTACAATGATTACACAGATTTATAAGAAATCCAATCTAATTTTACCCAATATATCGCTCCTAGGGCCAAGAGGATGACACGGATTTGTGCCTGTGCATTCAGTATCTTACAAACTGCCCCTATTCATAAGAGACATAGGCACTACCCCCATTCCAATTTGTGATTCCCCATCCATTGATCCAAACTGCATTTGAAGAAGGCCAGGGAAGGGCTCTGCTTAATGTGAATAGAAAGTCTGTTCCAAAGAAGGGGTGATCTCTGACACACATATCTGTCTCTCCAGCATGTTTAGCCTACATGTTTATTTAGCCTACATTTAGCCTACACGTTTAGCCTAGCATAGCCATACTTTACAAGTCTACCCTATCTGTCGGCATAGACACCCAACAACCACCACAGTTCAACAATGCTGACATTCTTATCTCAAAACTACAAATTAACAAAAACAAAATGTAAACATTGTCTGTGTCTACATTCCCCCAGGGAGGAACACAGAAACCTTAGAAGACTTCTTATATTGGTTATCCAATAACTACCCCCAAGAAACAATTGTTTTTGGGGTTCTTGGGGATTTCAACATTGACTGGAACACTTGCTCTTGTGAAACCCCCACAACCCACATAAATCTCTAGGGATTTACTCAAATCATAACCTCCCCCACCAGGACAGGAAAACCCATTAACAAGGAAAGTACCCTAGACTGGATACTCGTCAATACCCAGCTTCAATCTAAATCACCTAAGTGACCACTATCTCACCTATGTAATCAAGCTCAAAGTAGACTGTTCCTACCAACCCACCTATAGAACATTAAGAAACAACAAGAATTTTATTCTCACTAAGTTTCAAAATGAACTTAAAGCATGCAACTGGTCAGTACTAAAAAGTCTCCCCCTAGATGAAGCAGTAGCATACTTTAACACCAAATCCCTTGTTATTCTTAACTCCCATGCTCCCAGCTGCTCTATTAGAAACAAAGTTAATATTGCACCATGGCTTTCTAAAGATACCAAAACCATAATTTCACTCAGAAAAAAGCATGGACCACCTACCGAAAAACAAAAGCCCCACTTGATCAACTAAGATTCAGACAGCTAAGGAATGACACCAAAAATCTATAACCTTAGACAAAAAGAACCACTACTACCATCTACTGCAAAAACACCAAAACAAACCTCAAAAGGTTCTGGGCAGGAATAAACAAATTACTCCACCCAGGCCAAACCGCCACTCCACCCCCCCCTCAGCTTCCCAACAAAAATCCCCAGTAGACATTGCTAATAACTACAATAGCTTCTTCACAGAGACTATCCAATCTCTAGCCAGCCAACTCTCTCCCAATGGCTCTAATTCTAATGTAGCCACACCCAGTACCCAAACATACTTTGCCTTCCAACCTGTTCCTACTCAACTTATTCATGCCCTACTTAAGAAACTAAGACCCACTACCCTGGCTGCCGACCTCCTCTCAGCAGACTATCTGCAAAAGGCTGCTGACACCATAGCATACCCCTTCTCAATCTTGATCAACGGAGCTATATCCGAAGCTACTGTACCCGCTATATGGAAAATCTCCCATGTCATACCTCTCCATAAAGGAGGCAGTTCCACTGAACTGTCAAACTTTAGACCCATAGCTATTCTGTCACCTCTAACTAAAATTATGGAGAAGTGTGTACACATACAGCTCATGCACTACCTCACATAGAACAAGCTGTTGTCCAACTTTCAGCATGGCTTTAAGCCACACCACAGTACTACTTCTGCCCCTCCTCTCTAAAGTCATTAACCACAACCACAATAATAACAAACTATCCTCAGCACTCTTTCTAGATCTGTCCAAGGCTTTTGACATGGTTGACCACAAAATTCTTATAAATACCTTGAAGGCCTTCTCCTTAAACAACCATGAAGTCCAATGGTTTCAATCCTACCTGCAGGGCAGACAACAGGCAGTCCTATGGCAGGACATGCTATCATCTCACCTACCCATCACATTAGGAGTCCCCCAGGGCACGGTACTAGGACCCCTTCTTTTCTCCATCTTTAACAACGACCTTCATTCAGTCATCCCAGATGCTACCTGCATTCAATATGCAGATGATTCCACCTTGATTTGTTCTGACACCTCACCAGCTACGTTATTCACATTAACCCAAAATACTTTCAATACAGTGGAAAAATGGCTCTGCAATCAACATCTAATCCTAAACCCCAACAAAACTAAGTTGCTCCTCTTCTTCCTCACATGCAGGACCTCCCCTGCCATCCTTCAACATAACTGCTAACGATGGCACTATCATCTCCCTAGAAGCCCAAACTAAACTACTGGGTGTCATAGTTGATAACAACCTGATGTTTGATGCGCATATCAATCAAAATATCAAAACCATTAATAAAAAAATGTGTCTCTCTTTACAGAATCAAACCTTTCCTTACCCCACTTGCTAGAACTGCAATTGCCCATTCCCATCTGCTATCAACTCTTCTCCAAGCCTCACCTCTGCTCTCCAACTTAAACAAAACAGATCTTAATAAACTATCATCCTGCTATAACCACATTGCCAGATTTGCTACTGGCACAGCCTACCGGACACACCACTGTCACAACCTAAATCGCCTAGGATGGCTTGAACTGCCAAGCCTACTGCAGTTCAACCAGCTAATAGTGGCACATAAAGTCCATTACCAACCAGAAAATACACCTGCACTAAAAAATATTATCAGCCCCTACACCAGCACCTGGCCACTGCGATCATCCACTAGACTCCTAGTTCAAACATACAAATCCAACTACTCAGCTGGGGACTCTCTGTTTGCCAACTCTGTTGGAAAAATATGGAACAGACTCCCAGCTGACCTGACCCTAGAACCCTCACTAACTCAATTCAAAAAACAAACTCAAGAAATACTTCAAAACTCATTGGTTATGTCCCCGACTAGTGACCTCTCTATTTCCTAGGTGCCTTACCTTCAACTACTTCTAACTATTTCTACCACTCCATTTCAGGAAGGGTCACTTGTATAACTGCTGCTCAGTGTGTCTTAAACCTGAATGTAATGTTATATATGTTTAACTTTGAAAATAATGTTTTGTAAAGTGTTTTATAATAAGTTAGTACTATATGTGCTAAATGCTGGTATTGCTTATGACTGTAATCTGCTTGAAACTAACACTTACTAAATGTTAAATGTGTATTATTATCTTGGAGCTTTTCTCCCTGGGCCTCCGCTGAAAACGGACATGTATCCAGTCGGACTATCCTGGTCAACAAATGTAAAATAAATGAATAAATAAATAATTTCATTTGAGTCACTAAGTTTAGATCCCTAGATTGGGTGACCCTTGTGCTGTTGGAGCTGCTAAACATCCGCAAGTCAATCACGGCTGGATTTGTGAGTATCTTGTAGGTCAGGCACAGGTCACCGCTTTGGCAGGAGACAGAGTAAAGGAATAGGCCTTTTAGTCTATCCACATAGTTCATATTGTTTACATCCTGTATTTTCTTTGTGAGGAAACTCTGAAGTTGCTCCAACTGCTGTAAGTGCCTAGTGAACTACATGCCAAATGGTGCACTGTACTTGATTACTGGTCTAATGAGGGCTGAGTACAATGGGAGTATAATTTCCTTGGATCTGGATGCCATACCTTTACTTTTAAGTTGTACCACATAAAAGGATTTCCTCACCACTGTGTACACATGCCAGTCAAAGTTCAGCTAGTAACTATCTGCTTACCTCACCTCTCTAAAGAGTGTGCTATTGATGTTGTAATTTGCAGTGGTATTTGACTTCCCAAAGTCAAATACCGATATCTGGATTTAATTTACATGTAAAATTTTAATTTAAAAATTTTTTCAGATTTTTTAGCACAAACACCGACAGCCATTTGCTAAACAAAAAATACAGTCTCACAATGAAAACAGACTTAGCATGAACAACAGTAAACTTCTCTGTCTTGAAACTCACATTCACTGAGACTGCATTGAAACCCACATTCAAATAAAATGCATCTGACCAGTGATGGATTAAATGTATGTTTAGACTGTTTTCAAACCATAGGCCCCTTGCACACATTTTTAAGGCTATGCATGTGTTCTTCGATTCACCTTCCTGACTATATTGAATTATATTCCTTGTATAATACAGCACCACTTGTTAGACTGCACTTTAAATTTGTAGGTTTGAACATTTTTCAAGCAAGCAATGAAACAATATATATTTTTATTTACCATTTGTTGACCGGATTTGTATGAACCAATTATGACAAAAATACCCATTTTAGAATACTTCAACCATAAAAGGCCACTCAAACTTCTGTCAATACAATCCACCAATATCAGTCAACATGCACAATCTCTGTTCTGTAAAAGTCATCCGAATACTTCCACAGTAAAGAGATCTGTAACTAACAAAGAGGTTGCTGCTGGCAAACAACTGTACATTTCAGTGTTTCATCTACAAATTCAAATACAAATTGTTGCTCTTGAAGAATACATTTCCTATGTTACATTATAAACATCTGTAAGCTGATAGTATTGCAACAGGGAATGTCTGGCAAACTGACAAGTTCATAGTTTCTAGGCATCTTGTCCAAAGGAAGACATACTCAGGACTGCAGCAACCCCCTTCCCCCCTAAAAGGGCACTGCAGTATCAGCAATCCATCTACAGGTTGTGGGAGTAGAACCCACAGCCTCCTGCACAAAAAGCAAGTATGCTACCTATTGTACTACTAACACTGCTTTGATTCTATAGCACAAACACTGATGGTCATTTGCTAAATAAAAAGGTACACATTGAAAACAGAAGTTTACATTTCCTTGAAAATGCAGTGGAACTCACATTCCTTGTGAATGTACCCTTGATGACTAAGTGAGCAGTCTGATAGTTGATGTAGAGGATTCCAGCTCTTGTCTCCTTGTAACCAAGGTACAGGGTTTGAGACTGAGCAAGTTAATTAACTAACCTGCCATCCCTAACTAGGGCATTTTACACACACATACACTAACACACACACAGGAAGGAATATCTTGTCTCTCTCACAGCAGCAGTTTCCATGGCTCATTGCAGTTCTCTCTTACAGCAGCAAGTTCTCTGCGTTTAAATCCTGAGCGAAAGCAAGAAGTTCCAACATTTAAATCCACCCGGCTGCACATGCATCATACTAAAGATGCATGCACAGACACACAAGAGGACAGAATAAATTGCACAGAAGCACAGCGTCATTAAAGAAGAAATTTAATTCATTTTTTTTAATTGTTTAATTAAAAGTTGTGGCAGCTCCCCAGTCAGTGAATCCCTGCTCCCCCCGGCAGCAGGCCCCAAGCAACTGCCTAAGTTGCCTAGTGCTGGATCCAGCTCTGCATGTAAAAGTGCGCACATACAAATAAATCTGGGTTACAGTATATGTAAAAAAGAAGGTGTCTTTCAGGCCTGAGAAGTAATGTCTTCAATATTATGGGTGCAAGAATACAAAACAATATTTATGTAGGCATAACAGAAGTGTATCAGGCTAGAGAAAAAGAGGGTCAGCCAGCAGGGAAGGAAAATAAAGATAACCATTGTACTGCTTCTAATGAAGAACAATTAAAAATACACAACCATGAGTTCATCTAATCTAATCAAAACATCACTGCACTTTAAAATCTCCCCAAACATTTCTGTCTCATTTACATTAGTGCTTAAAGTAACTGTACTATTAGTAACAGAGTGAGCTTTATAAACTTTTACCAACATTACAAAGTTACAGTACCTCAAAAAAATGAACATTCATAGCTTCTGTCTACAACTGTGATTTCAAAGACACAACCAAAATTAAAAAAAACCTTAGCTGCCTATTTTAGTAATAGGCAGATATTTATAATGCAAAGTGCTATACCCCAGGAGAAACCAAATCATTCAGCATACCAAACCTGGACTTACCCGTGGCTCCACATCACTCTGAATATCTGCTTCTGTCTGTCTGCTGTAACTGGCAGCAACTGTACCCGATTTAGCTTCCAGGAGAACAGCTTTCACAGATGTTGTACCGAGGTCTATACCCAGAATAAAGCGGGTTGATGTAGTCGGACTGGACATCCTTATTAACGGATTGTGTCTGAAGTTTGCCGAGACACAGAATAACATACAGAGTAAAAGCAATGGAAGAAGCCAGAGTCTGCAGGAAGACCTTGTGTTTTTTTGCTGAAATTTTTTTCTTTACTTTTAAACACTTGCTTCTTCTGGACAATGGCTAAAAAGAATAAATAATATTCATTTTAGAAGGGAATACATTTAATAATGAAGTATTACACAACACTGTGGTTTTCTGAAAAAAAATAAGATATTAAAATAAATTATTATCACTCCCAAGCAGATGCTTCCATTGTATCCTAAGCATTATATTAACTCAGAAATATAGGCAGCAAAATTTAACTTTATAGCAGGAGATGATTTTGCTGGTGATTTAGAGGCAGGAAATGCACTTTGGACAGAAGTGTTAAAACCATGAAAAGGCTCTGAAGAAATTGCGGTACTTCAAGTTTTGGGGGAACGCCCTTCAAAATGTTATCCTGACTACAGTAGAAGATGAGGCCCCAAATCCAACACAGACAGCTATGGTCTGAGCAGCAAAACCAGCACCTGAGGTGATAAATGGGAGAGGCAGGACAGAACAGCCAATTACATGCTCTGCTATCATAGGTAGAAAAAAATAAGTGAGCTTTCCATCATAGGAGAATCCTCTGAATGGGATCCAAACA
This sequence comes from Protopterus annectens, assembly GCF_019279795.1. Lineage (NCBI taxonomy): Eukaryota > Metazoa > Chordata > Ceratodontiformes > Protopteridae > Protopterus > Protopterus annectens. Next base: position 646,162,021 of record NC_056747.1, read on the forward strand.
CTACTCCTAGGCACACAGGTTATCAGCTGAGCCTGAAAAATATGACACTAAGGGCTCTGACTGGACAGTATTGCTGGCATTTGCATGTACTTCATGTCTGACATGTAAGAACAACAGGAGGTGTAGACACACAAATAAATAATCATTTCCAGTTCCAGACAACAGCTACTTGACACATGACACCTTCACCACAATATTTGGCAACAGCTATAACCACTGAAAGGCTAACTGATGGGCAACCCCCCCCCCCCTTACAGGTTAATGTTGAGAATGGGAATATACAAGTCAACATGACACCTCTTATGCATTAATCAGTATAGAGAAAGAAAGGAAGACAGAGCACCACTGGAAACTGGTGACCAGATATTGTCAGAATGCATTTGTCAGTTACAACAGTGTTGTGATTTCATCACTGTAGTCACATTCTGCCATGGCTTACAAAAATGCCACAAGTCAACAAGTACATATGGTTTATTATAAAAAAAACCTTTTCATTTTTGGCAAACAAATTCCAATAGAGGTTCAGTCTTTGACCCCCTTGAGGCTACAAAAGGTCTTATTGGGGGATCTACTACATTTTTGTGGACCTTAAGGATACTGAACATCGATCAGTTTTCATACACACACACACACACACACACACACACACACACACACACACACACACACACACACACACACACACACACACACTCTCTCTCTCTCTACAGATATCTAGATAACATATTAATTTTATGGAATGGAAATTACGACAGCATTGACGAATTTGTAAAACATATAAATTCCATAACTACTTTTTTGACTTTCACACATCAGATTGAACGAGACAGTTGTAATATTTTGGATGTTAAACTAAAGAAACATCATAAAAAACAGATTTCTGAATCTACCATTTATAGGACACCCACACACATTCTAATAGCTTTCTACATTTCAATAGTTACCACCTCTATTGGTAAAAGAAGAACCTTGCTAAGGGCCAGATGATACGTTTATCAAGACTGATCACTGAGGATGAAATGTTTAATTCAAACTTTTAAAACCGAATGAAATGTTTTTAGAGAGAGAATATCCAACAAGGATGCTAGAAAGATGAACTTCATTCATTTCGACCCATAGACACACACAGTTTAAACCTCTACTGTGAAATCCAGCATTATTTAGTAATGTAAACAAGCAAGACAATAAGTTTCAGAACACTAGGATATTGACCTACCACAATAAAAACAGGGAAATTAGATCTATTCTTGGAAAAACTGGACCAGTGCTTGGGGGTATCCAATTTAATTGGAAGACCAGGACAGCACCCCAACGTAGTGTTCAAGAAGGGTAAAAATATACCACAAATATTTGAGGGGAAAAGTAACAGATCCAATATTTCAGAAAAAATGTGGATCCTGCAATCAAAGTATCAAACGTTTGTGGACCATATGATTGTCATACTAGTGAGGTAGTTTATGTAGCTACATGTCTGTTATGTCTGGCGTTTTATGTTGGCAAAACTGAAAAAGCTTAAAGCTGGGGATGTACCAACACAATTACACCATAAAGACAGTAGTAATGTGTTGGCCAAACACTTGAAGGAATGTGCAAGTTTTAATAAATTTAGTTTTTGTGTATTGGAAAGAGTTTATCAGAGTTCGAGGGGATTAGAATCTAGAAGTGTTTTGGCAAGTTTTGTTAAATGCAACACAACCACCTGGTATAAATGATAGAAACTCACTGACCAGTCTTCTCCACCTCAAAGCCGACAAGGTTTAATCTGCTTTACCATTTAAAGCAGGCTATATTAAATAATTAATTGTTTACTTATTTATTTTTAAATTATCATTAATATTTACATGTAATAGTAAAGTAATTCTTTACAGTAACATTAATTACATTAATACAGAAGGTTTTATAGTGCCATATAACTAACAAGGTTTTTAATTGTAGTTATATCTGTTTATTTAAAAATGAATTAGTAAGGTCTTTCAAGCACTGTTATTGGTTGCTACAGTTTTTTAACACAGCAGAGTTTTTTATTTGATGTGAATCTGAAAATGTTCCATACAAATAAAGGAATTTAAGAGCTTATTCATTTAATTTCAGACTGGTCTTTGTGGTTTCTTGGTGCATGACAGGTGTTTGTTATTTTAGCAATAACCCACGCCTGGGTATGGGTAATGCTGGATTTACCTACGGTTGGCATTCGCCCTCGGGACCAAACAAAGCCAACCGTGGGTAAATCCAGCATTACCCACACCCAGAAGTGGATTATTGCTATTATACAATGACATTATTTAAGAAAAAAAAAATTACTTTTCTTAAATAATGGCATTGTATAATGCCTCCTTGCTGCCCTTCCACAGCTGTCTGGTATTCCGCTGCAGTTCTGATGTACTGCGCATGCATATGCCTACGCAGTACATCAGAGCTGTTGGCAAAAGCAATGGAGAAAGCAAGATCTCCTTTGCTTTTTACTGTTTCGCTATGTTAAATGGTTTTAACATAGCGAGACAGCTTTAAAAAAAGCAACGGAGAATCTCCGTTGCTTATTTTAAAGCTGTCTCGCTATGTTAAACCCATTTAACATAGCGATACAGTTTTGAAAAGCAACGGAGAAAGCAAGATCTCCGTTGCTTTTTACAAACTGTTTCGCTATGTTAAATGGGTTTAACATAGCGAGACAGCTTTAAAAAAAAGCAACGGAGAATCTCCGTTGCTTATTTTAAAGCTGTCTCGCTATGTTAAACTCCTTTAACATAGCGAGACAGTGTTTTAAAAAAGACTTATACTAATGGAAAAAGTCCGGGCGACCGGACCTTTTTCCATTAGTATAAGTCGATTTACAACGTGCACGCTGGCCAATTAGCGTGCACGTTTTGGAATATTAATGGGGGGGGGGTCATGGTATAATATACATTTGAAGTGGTCAAAGAAATGAAAAGGTGTACTTCTGGGAGCAATTACAGGATGGAGTAAGAAGACTAGAGTGGAGAGAAATAGTGACAAATTTTAGAACAATGGGCAAGATATGATGACAGGAGACTACCAAACTTTGGTGAAGTTTATTGCACAGAAGAGGAGAGAGATTACTAAACCTGAGATAATAAAGACATTGGTCAAATGCAGGAGGAAGAAAATAAGGCAGTGAAAAAAGAAGTATAAGACTCTGATTAAGGAGAGATGGACAAATAAAATTATGTAACAGGCTGTTATACTATAACTTAAGAAATGTTAACTTACAGGTATAGTTCCCCTCTGAAGTTTTGCTAGCCTGCTGGTGAGTTACAATGATTTTATACTTCTTATAGATTAGATTCATGATTCATAGATTCTTACTAAGCCAATGACCCAAGGCGCCTTTCAAAGCCTAGCAAAGTTTTCCCAAAAGAATAAATGATGTCCTGTATCCAGATAGGATATTAAGAGCCAGGCACTTACAGGCTACCTCTGTCTATAAGGGACATGGGTACCAGGCCTGTTGTAAATGTCCTGTTTCCCATCCACTGGTCTAGGTTGCACTTAAATTGGGTAATAGGCAAACCCAGCTTCACTTGGATGGGAAGCCTGTTCCAAGGGAAGGGCAGTCTCTGGGACAAATATCTGCCTCTCCACCATGTTTCGTTTAAGTCACAGACAAAATCCAGGTCCCCAGACATTGCATTTCTGGTACTGTTTGACTTATGAATATGCAGGAGATTCAAAACTGCGGGGTTTGTGGATGCCTTGTAAGCCAGACATACATCACCTTTCAGCAATCTATAGGAGACTGAACAGAAGGAAAGAGTTTTAAGGCGCTCTGTATAAGACAGGTTTGTTACGCCGTGTATTTTTTGTAAGAAACCACTGAGGTCACTCTAGTTGCTGCATATGTCTGGTCAGGTACACAGCGAAGGGAGCACTGTACTCTGTAATTGGCCTGATGAAGGCAGAACACAGGGGGATAATGACCTCTTTGGACCTAGATGCCATTTCCTTACTATGTAGTTGAGCAACATAAAAGGACTTCCTCACCACTGTGGCAACATGGTGGCCGAAGGTAAGGCTACAACCTACATGCATACTCAGATCCCTGACCACTGGGTCGACTATTAGGGGGCGTATTATCAACATGGTAATTAGCTGGGATGGATGGCTTCCCAAAGGATTCAATTATGCATTTCTTAGCATTGAGTTTAAGACCATGGCTTTAGCACCATTTGTTAGTCAGAGATAGGCCTTCTTGAAGAATGTTAGTGCATGCAGGGGAGTTGATGACATCATCTGCAAACATAAGTCACCCATAAACCTTCAGCATTTGCTTTCACGTCAGAGAAGCAGATGTAACAAATGAGCAGGCCCAGTACCAAGCCCTAGGGGTTTCTGCTAATAATTGGCCTTGTAGTGGAGGTGACCTCACCTATTTGACCTCCTGGGTCCAATCAGTGAGCCAGTTGGCTAACAGGTGATAAAAGTGTTTAAATTTAATGAGCTTGTCTACAATGCCTGAGTGGGGTATTGTCTCAAAGGTTTTGGTTATGTCAAGGTAAGCTGTGTGCAGAGTCTTACCCTCATTCCTTGCATTGGTGACCCTCTCAAAGAAGTCCACCAGATTTCATAGACATGATCTTCCTTTAAAAAAGCCAAGCTGTGATGGGCCCAGCATTGGCACGTTACCTATGTCCTCATTTACCCTGTCCATGAGGATACATACCATGGCCTTACATATAAGGCTGGTCAGACTTATCGGCCTGTAGTTACCCGAATCAGTGGTTTGACCTCATTTGTGCGGGGGAATGACTGTAGGCATCTTCCATTTCTTGAGCACAAACCCTGACTGCAGGCTCCAGTCAAAAAGTGATTCAAATGAACCAAAGAGGTCATGTTTCATGCTATTTAGTAAGTATCACAAGATATTGGGGTCCATCGATGTAGTGTTTTTCACCTTGGAAAGGGCACTGAAGACAAAGCTGACAAAGATCCAATTGCTAAAGAGTGTGGTAAATACAGTAAAAAAATAAACAGGCAAACCAATGTGTTCTTGCACAAGAAGCAGTCACTTAAATACAGTGGCGGCTGGTGACTTCAAATCAAAGGGGGGCTGCAGGAGACAGCTGAATGGGTGAGGGGAAGGGGAGGAGCTATGCTCAAAACCACAAAAACTAACTTTAGTTAAATACGCTGCCCTGGGTGCCAAACCATCATTATGAGAGTCCAATCAAGACAAAAATAAGTGTAGAAGAATAAAAATATTTCAATGCATTGACTGCATGACAGCTTACTTAATAGCTAGATGGAAACAAAAGGTTGTGAGGCATGAAAAAATAAATTACTTTTTAAATATATTACTGGAATGCCAGTCAAAATCACGTATAAGAAAAACAAGAAGCACTCAACTCAAACCACTTCTCCTTGCACTGCAGTTCTAATTATAATTTATATTCAGCTTTATTAAAGTACCAAGTAACATGCTGAAAGTAGAAATCTCTGTGATGCCCGCACTTGTAAAAATGTTTCTTATCCAAAAAAAAGACCTGCTGCCTGACAACTATCTACTTGTTTCATGGGGAAAACATGATCAAATGAAAAATGAAAAGCAAACAAGAAACAAGCTCAAGATACATTGCTTAAAGGATTACTGTACAGGTTATGGACCACACATGATTGGCATTCTGTTCAGTTTACGGGTAAAGTCTGTAGAGATGACTGGAAGTCTCCCACAAGTGTAATGAGCTTTTTAAAATAATGGAATCCTGTCCTTTAATACTCAAGGCTTATACATTATCTAGTCAAGTATTCTCTGCATGGCAACAACAGAAAGGCTTTCAATGTTGGCAATTCTTTAACAGTATGCTTATTAAAGCTTACTTGCATCTTACAATCTCAGACAAGCTTACCTTATGGTCATTAAAGCATTGCTACTTAAACACAGAGCAACAGGCACTTTCTGAGTAATAAGCATAAATCTGAGTAAGAAGCATAAATCAACAGTACAAAAATATGACAGAACCCAGACCGTTCTGCAAAATCAAGGACAGATGAAAAGCCACTGTAGTACTTGCGTCTACCTTGGATAGGGGGACACACTGCACATTTACACTGCATAACTACTCCTTGCCTTGCTTGGACACATCCAGAGTCACTACATGGGGGAGTGGGGTGCAACAAGTATGTCACAATTTGAAATGTCTCTGGCTGACTGTGATGACCCTGACACATTTGTCATACCTCTCATCCTCAGAGCAAAAAATCTGGACAAAGCCATACACAGAAGTAGGACAAAGGCCCAAAAATAAGGACAATTTTTAAATAGTGCTCTAATAAACTTAGAAAGATAATAGAATAGGTCTTGCATTAGTATGAATTTTCTGAAGGGTATAAAATCTGAAACTCAAATGTCTGTCATTATTTTCTAACTTCAGTCTTTAATGATTTGTCACTAATTTGCCAAAAAACACAATTTTATGAAAAATGGACCAAAAATGTGATGCAAAAATATAAAATAGTCACACAATACAGCTGGGAACCTGTCAAAGAAGGGACACTTTAATATTAGTACTGCTAACTTGAAGAGCTGACAAAATAAAAGAATCTACATGCATTTCAAGTAATCTATAACTTTGATTATTACAGTTATTTCTTAATTGTAAACCCGCCATGTTTTCTTCCAAAATTGCTATTTTGCAGAGGGATTATTAGGGGGAAGAGCAACATTTTGAGCCAAAATCAGAGACAGTTGAGAGGTTGGCTATGCCTAATTCTATAAAGCAATGTATTTGCATGCACCTCTCAACCTGTTAATGCAGTAAATCTGAACAAGGCCAAATATATTGGGGGAACATATAAACAGTACTAAAAATGGCTCTTGTATAAATTGAGACAGTTGATAGAATAACAGTTCTTACTTTAGCATGCATTTTTCTGAAGGTTATGAAGTCTGAAACTCAGTGTATCATTATTTAGTGACTTAATTCCTAAATGATTTGCCAGAAAACTACAAATTTTATGAAGAACAAACCAAAAATAAGAAGCAAAAATCTATTCATTCTTTGAAAATCTGGACAGTTGGGAGGTATAGTTCAGCTGGGCCTGTCTGAGTTTGCTGCCCTTCCCCCCTGACAAAATCATGGTTGACTGGAGCCTCTACAGCCATTCCAATGAACCATTACTTGGCTATTTCACTCCATTTACCATAAACATTAATGTGCATACTGCTTTACTTCTATGATGAGTTGGACTTCATTTGAAAGTTTTATTTTGTATTTTACAGCACAAACACTAAGTCATCTGCTAAACAAAGCAATGCAGTCTCACAATGAAAACTTAGCATTAAAACATCTCTGCCCTTGAAACAGCATTGAAACCCACATTCAAAGAAAATACATTTTGCGAGTGGCAGATAAAGATTAATTTTGGGCTGTTTTCAAATCATAGGCCCCTTGCATATGAAACATACATGTGCTCTTTGATACACCTTCCTCATTGTACTAAATTATATTCCTTGTACAATACAGTACAGTTGTTAGAGGGGGTTTTAAATTTGTTTTGAACATTTTTCCAGTAAGCAATGAAACAAAACGCATGCACCCATAATGGCAAAACTGCCCAGTTCAGAACATTTATCATAAAAGTCTACTCAGACTTCCACAGTCCACCATTATTAGTAAATATGCACAATTCTACAGTCCACCATTATCAGTAAATATGCACAATTCTACAGTCCATTATCAGTAAATATGCACAATCTCTGAAGAAGTAAAAGTCATCTAAATAATTCCACATTAAAGAAATCTGTAACTAATGAAGAGGTTGCTGCTAGCAAACACCTTTATATTTCATGGTTTCATCGAAAAATAAAGTGTCTGTTGCCCCTCAGGAATAAATTGCCTATATTACATTAAAAAAATGATAAGCTAGTAATATTGCAAGAGGAAATGGATGGCAAACTGATAACAGACTCATAGTTAGTATCTTCACCAAGGAAAACATTCTCAATACGGCAGCATCCACCCCTTGTGGGAGTAGAACCCACAGTCTTCTGCATCAAAAGCAAGTACACAACCTGTTGTGCTATTAACAAGGCAAACTAACTTCACTTAAGCAACACTAAACTTCTGTTCCCCTGCAGCTCTCAGCTCCTTGTAAAATCTACTCAATACTCAACTGCATCTCACCTTCGCAGTATTGGGGGGGGGGTCAAAAGCCCAAAAACCAGGGACACATTAAACATTGCTTGTATAATCTTGGAAAGTTGCTAGAATAAAAGGCTGTGTTACCACTATACATTTTACTGCCAAGGTCCCTGTGCAAAACAGTCAGAGCAACATACCACTACGCCAAATCAGCTGCTTTGTGAAAGAGAAATGCTGCGTTACCACCATACATTTTACTGCCAAGGTCCCTGTGCAAAACAGTCAGAGCAACATACCACTACGTCAAATCAGCTGCTTTGTAAAAGAGAGGAAGACTGAAACTTAAATGGCTATCATTTAGTGAATTCAGTTCTCACCATAGCTGTCAACCTCTTAGTGCAAAACACCTGGACAAGCCCAGTAATGAGGCAATACAGCCCTCAAACATATTCAGTGAATTCAGTTCTTGCCTTAGCTGTCAACCTTAGCACAAAAAACCTGGACAAAGCCAATAATGGGGGAATACAGTCCCAAAAATAGGGACAAATTTCAAATATTCAACTTATAAACTTAGAAAATTTCTAGAATAAGAGGTTGTGTTACGGTTGTGTTACTATGTATTTTCTGAAGAACATGAAGTCTGAAATTCAAATGCCTGTCAATTTTACTGCTGACAGAACAAAAACAATTTTCAGCAGAGACCCAGGGAGAAATACTGCAGACACGTCTTTGTAAAATGACAGGGCACCAGAGCAAATCCACACAAACACAGGGAGGAGATGCAGACTCCACACAGAAGGCACCCCAGCCAAGAATCAAACCAGAAAACCTACAGCTGTGAGGCAACAATACTACCACTGCACCATCAAATATGCAAGGAATTAAACATTCAGAAACCTGAAGTCTGAAATTCAAATGCCTGTCAATTTTATTTAACATTTGTTAATCAGGACAGTCTGACTTGGAACAAAAAAAAAATTCAGCAGAGGCCCAGGAAGAAATAATGCAGACATGTCTTTGTAACATGGGAGGACACAAAAGCAAACCCACACAAACACAGGGAGAAGATGCAGACCCCACAAAGAAGGCACCCCAGCCAAGAATCAAACCTGAGAACCTGCAGCTGTGAGGCAACAATGCTACCACTGCACCATCAAATATCAAGCATTGCAACATTTACAAACCACAGATATTATGAGAAACAGATCAGATCAAATATGAGGCAAAAATCTGCATTTTTTTTTTTTTACAAATGGTAATGGGTAGGGAATTCAGGTCTTTAACACCTGCATACAAGGTACAGGGTTCAAGCTTGAGGTATTCCCTACCACACACACACACCTGTAGTAGCAAACCACAAAAACTAAATATACTGCCCTGGGTGCCAAACCGTCGTTATGAGAGTCCAATCAAGACAAAATGAAGTGTAGAAGAATAAAAATATTTCAATGCATTGGCTGCATGACAGAAACAAAAAAGGTTGTGAGGCATGAAAAAATAAATTATTTTTTTTTAAATATATTAATGGAATGCCAGTCAAAATCAAGTATAAGAAAAACAAGCAGCACTCAACTCAAACCACTTCTTGCACTGCAGTTCTAATTATAATTTATATTCAGCTTTATTAAAGTACCAAGTAACATACTGAAAGTAGAAATCTCTGATGCCCCCACTTGTAAAAATGTTCCTTATCCAAAAAAAGACCTGCTGCCTGACATCTACTTGTTTCATGGGGAAAACATGATCAAAGTAAAAAATGAAAAGCAAACAAGAAATAAGCTCAAGATACATTGCTTAAAAGGATTACTGTACAGATTATGGACCACGTAATTGGCATTCGGTTTACAGGTAAAGCCTGCAGAGATGACTGGAAGTCTCCAAGTGTAATGAGACTCTTAATAATGTAATTCTGTCCTTTATTACAAATACTGGCATATGCATTTCAATACCCAAGGCTTATACATTATCTAGTTAAGTATTCTCTACATGGCAACAGAAAGGCTTTCAATGTTGGCAGTTCTTTATAGGGGCAGCAAGAGCCTTAGCAAGTATCTGGAATTCCAGGGGCGACTGGTGCAGGTCATCTGCAGAGTTTGTGGGGAAAAGCAGACTGAAAGGTGTTTGAATAGTTTATACTGTGTGCTGCAGATGCTGCCTGTGTGATCGGCTGACTATGATACATTCCACCTGCCAGCTATATTATTTGTACTTGAGTGCCTTTATTCTGCTATTTCCCATGTTTTCTTCCCATTTTCACACCTTATAAGCCCCGTGGTGCACCATGTAAACCTGCTGCTCAAATGTAAACAGTTCTGCTGGTTCCTGTTTTTTTTTTTTTTTTTGAAATTTCCATTGTGTTTAAGCCCTGCAGCCCTGCAGCTACAGTAAACAGTATTGAACAGAAAGGACCTTCCCAAGGACTCAAACATGCTTAGCATTTCATAAACTAGCTCAGACACACCCCCTAGCTTAGCTGAGCACAAATAAAGGCAGCAGAGCTCCAGTGTGCTTACACCAAGCGTGACACACCACCTTTAAATGTCAGCAGCTTCTCCTGCTTGCACTACAGCATTATAGCTCATACACAGTTAGATGCAGGCAGACACAGTCTCCCATTTTTCTATTCAATAAATGTAACTCATTTGCATACCCCACTGCCTTAGTCCCTTGTTACACCACTACACTGGAGCCTATCTCCTTAGCTACCAGTGTTACCTGTTATTGTTTTGGTTCTGCATGCTATGGCAACATTCATATTTCACATAAAATTGTCTTTTTACATTTTTTTATTTTCTGCATAATCTCGTTTGCATGCCACTGCGCTATGCTTAAATGGCTGAAATTGGCCAAAAAAATAAATAAACTTTAATTTTCATAATTTTGAAACTGTTTTCCATGCCAATAGCCATATTGTTGGCCATTGGCATGCCTAATAGTCATAACACATGCTTTACTTTGAGTTGTCATGCCCCCGTTTTGATTTTTGCAGAAATGTACATGGTTAGTAATCGAATACATTTCTGCAACGGATACTGCTCTGATATGGATGCCTGCCTGCTTACTGAATCACTAATTCACCTTATTCGCATGGTTTTCACCAGCAAATGAGGTAATTAGCATTATTCAGTGGTGGCCGTGTCAGAATAGTGCAGGCAGACTCATGCACACCCAGCCTTGTTTACTGGATTGCTCAGTGAACATATTCCATGCAGAAGCTTCTACACTATTCATAGGTTCATAGATTAGTACTAAGCTAACTGCCCTTGTGAACCATTTTAAGCCTAGCCAATTATTCCTTGTGAGGCTCAAACCCTGCACCTTGTGTTTGTAAGGCAAACACCTTAACCATTAGGACACCCTCCCAACCACTTGACACACTGTTTTGGCTTTATTGAATCGCAGCCATAATCTAATTTGATTTCCGTATCTGAGATTACCTGGATGTCACTAGGGGGAACTTATCACCCCTTGGAGGAGCCAGAATGTTTTGCATAAGATTTTGTAAGTATATCTATAATCTGTTGTATCCGAGAATAAATTATAGAATCTACACACAATTTATCAATTTGTTTGTCTTTTCTCCTGCCACATCTTCTGCATCTATAAAATAGTTTCCTATTATTATCAGTATTTTAACATACATTTTCTTCAAATTTTTCTTGATCTTGTCTCACACTATGCTTAATTTATCCATGAGTATGGCACCAGTGATTTGTTTGAGATGAGCCTTCCATGTAATCTACTCCCTCACTTTTCCAAAGATCACACTTCCTTTGGTAATGGCTTTTACTTCTAAGACTTAGATGCTGAACTGAAGAGTTCTTAATACCAAACCCTGGGGGACTCCACTGGTGACTGGTCTTTTTGTTTGTATAGCTTCCCCTGTTTTGATCTCCTGCATCCTTTCTGTAAGCCAGCTGGTAATTCTTCTGTGGGTGAGAAAGGGACTTATTCCTACTTTATTAGGCTATATTATATTATAATATTGTTAGACATGGTGATGCGGTAGCATTGTCGCCTCACAGCAAGACGCTGTCCGGTTCGATTCTCAGCTAGAGCGTCTTCTGCGTGGAGACATGTGTGAATGGGTGTACCTTCTTTGAAGGTTGTGTGTCAGGGCTGGCAACTCGGCACGTAAAAATCTACTACCAATCATTAGCGGACCGGAGTTCCGCTGTGGCGACCTCTAACCGGGAAAAGCCGAAAGACAGAACAAAAAGACATGGTGATGCTCTGCTGAAATTTCTGTTTACCTGTTTTAGTTTCTATGTTTTTTGAATGCATTACCTTTCAATTGTTTTCATTTTTTGTTTGTCTTTTTTTTTTTTTGTGTGTGTGTGTGTTTTCAGTCTAAATTCAATGCCTTGGTTCACTTCATTAAACATTTCTGAATTTTTTATTTTGTTTTTAATGCTTACACTGATGTCTTACTGCTTGGTTGTTTACATTTGTTGTTTTCCAGTGGATTTGTCAGTTTCACAAATTTCTTTGTTTTATATAGTATTTTGTCTTCCTGCTATAGCATGAGATTACATTGCACTGACAGATATTTTTCATGATTCATTTAATTTTTGAGGAGCAATTTATATTATTTCCGATGGCTGTATAGTTTAGATTTTTGTGCATGTGCATTTTACTGGCATTGGTTTATAGATTATAACACTATGGGTCTTCTGTTACAGATAGGATGGAGATGATTGTGAAGCAGAGATGGCAGTAATACATTTCAATTATGCCACTCTGTCTTCATCAGAGAAATTCATCATTTTAGTATTGGTAACACAATTCTTTATCAAGTATAGCTGTTTATAAGAGCATATACACTAGCTCAAGCAAGGTTTATCTTTTGGCATGCAAAAATACTCCAACTCTTTTATGTTGTATAAAGGCCAGACAGCAAGCAGGTTTATTCTTCTGCATTATGCAAATTGATGTCTTACTCTGTATTACTCATGTTTGCAGGTCATTATACATATTTACAGTCACATGCAAAAATTTTACCTCCATTTCAGAAAAAATACATATATGTAAATGCAGAAAATATAGACCACTCCTTTTATTGAATACCAAAAATTCAGTAGGCTGTTATGTCACACACAAGATTTTTTCAGACTAAGTCTGAAAATGTTTGTGCATTTGTTTGTGAGAGGTGTAACTAAGCAGAGATCATTTACAGTTGAGAATTAGGAAAAGTTCCAGACTTAATGGCACAGTATATACATAATTCTCACAAACATATAGGTGTATACAGGAAGAATTATGGCAATGATGAAGACAGGTACATGTCAATAGCAATAAAGCAAGAATTGAAGAAATTCTTGCAAACAGTATTTACACAGTGCAAATGCATGGACTGAGAACATCATAAATAGGCTAAAAGATACAAATCTATAAACAGAAATATAAATTCATCATTATTCAAAGTGGATATGAATAAATTTATCACTGTACCCTCTTTCAAATGAAGCAAGAGATTGTACATATTTGTTAGCCTTGGTGTGACTTTTAGCTCGTATCTCCTGCTACGCTTTCATGTGACATCAAAGTGCTTTAAATAGTTACTGTTTTTAGTAAGGGACAATGGGTTTGCATTGACAAATCACTCAATGACTCTCAAATCATGTCTGCAAACCACTAAACTCTTTCCTCACTACATGCATTGATAAGTTTAAGTGAGATATACCCGATCTATAGAGGTGATTGATTCTCGCTCTTTTCCCAGCACATAAAGCCTGGGAAGAGAGCGAGAACCAAATTCAACCAATCAGCAGCATTTAGCCCAGCAAGCACGTCATGACGTGCCTGTGGACGTCACAGTCCGAGCCCCTTCCAATTCTATGCGGTTTGGAACCGCATAGACTTCTGGGCATCACAATGATGCCTTAATTACTCCACCGGGCTGCAATGAAAACAATAAAAAAATCTATTGAAAACCGCCGCAACCCGAGGCGCTTAAAGTGCGCATGCGAGTACTTTTGAGTCGCGGACTCGAATTTCGCATTTAAACAAAAAAAACAACATCTGCAGTACTGTCATACAAGAAAAGGTATTTTTTTTTCATTTTCTTCTTTTTAGCTGAGGGGGCTGCAGTCTGGCAGTCCGATGCCAAGAGCCGCCCCTGCTTAAATACGATAAAATCACCAGAGACTTAGCGCTTTCGCCTTTTACAATCCAGGCATCATCAGAGTCAAATAAAAATTCACAACAGTCACATTAATAGGAAGAACAGATTGACATCATTTCCTGTAACATCATGCATTCATGAATAATGTACTAGTTTATGAATGACATCCATGTTATTGGAATTATTACAATAACAGAATAAAATGCTAAGTAATAAAACCATATACAAGTTGTTAAAAATTGTTTAAAAATATTATATTTAAAAATTTTTTTGCTTTCCTAAAAACTGCTAGCATTCACAGAGGTGTGAAATAGCCTGTATTTAAACCTGTTTTGCTCTTTTTTTTCAAGGTGCTCGAGATGGAAATTGTGTCATTAATTCCAGGTTTCACCCTGGCATTGAGTCTTAATTGCCATTCAATTTTCCTTGATCTGCAGATCAAGGTCAACGTCGCCCCCTCTTGTACTGACCAAAACTCTATCAATAACAAAAAATAGGAACTTTTTGAAATTTGTACACTCTGAACTGTGTGTGTAAAGGGCACTGGTACACTTTGCATTTCTAATATCCCTGTTGTGTTCTATAATCCTGTCATGTAGTTTCCTGGTGGTCTTGCCTATATAAAATGCAGGTAGCAATATAAACAACATTTTTAGTGTTACAATTTCAGTGCCCTGAACAAATCTGCAGCTTGAACAGAAGCCACATTTGTGCATCCTAGAGGCATAATTGTTCTTTTTAGTATCCATGTCCCTCTCCAAAATTTCTTTAATATTTTTGCATCTACTGAAAACAATCTTAAGCTGTGACCCTAATTTGTTTTTCAGGTCATCATTTAATAAGGCTCCGCAAATTTTCTTCATTCCCTTTAAATGTGGGGCCTCTTGATTAAATGGTAAAATCATAACATCATTTTTGGAGCCATCATCATGATTTACGTTAATATTACTGTGACCCCCTCTCATGCCATTCTGACCAAGGAGGCAATGATTTCAGCCTTGGTTGCAGCCACAGCTCAGACCAGCTGTTCGGAGGATATCCAGTTTGTTGTTGGTGATGTGCAGCCTGCAGAGACAGCCAGTCCATATTTTCTTCACTAGACCTGAGAATCGGTCTGGAGTTAATATTTATAAACTAGTCTCATGTCAAACAGTGCTCAAGTTCAACTTTCAATACCTTGCCATTATTAAGCAAGTAAATCCAAATATTACAAATCAACCATTCTATCTGGTCTTAATCTCAAGTATGAATTGGCATTGCTCCATAAGTAAAAAGAGTTAAACACACAAACTATTTACAACAAAATATGAGATCACACATTAACTAGTGACCATATTACTTTATTACAAAACTTAACAACTGGATCAGTGACTTCTTTATCTTGTACTGCTGTCTACTTTGGAAAATAGATATACATCTTAGGTCCTTTGTTCTGTGCCAACATCCTATTCAAATTTCCATTACAGAAACCCATACAGCCATTTTTTTTACTATGGAGTACTGTTTCAGATCTCTAGCAGTTCTTGGTTCTACTGTCTCTATAATCACTGGTCTTCATGATTATTTGTCTTTCCATTTTCTAGTAATAACTTTTCCGTTATCGGGGCAATACTTGTAATGAGCGCTCATGGGGAGCGCTCATGGGCTAACAGAATTGTCTCTCTCCTTCAGTTTCCTCACATTTATCTCTAAAAGTTTATTAACATTGAATTTCAGCTGCTGCATCACACTCACACTTACACTTATTATTCACAAAGTGATTTATTAACACAAACCAGAACTCATTTAAAATTCCAGTATTTCCACCACATTTTATTGCACATAACATAATTTCAGGAAAATGTCTACATGAATACTGTAGAGTCGTACAGAGTCATGTCTTTATCAAAAAGCACATTTAGTATAAAGAGAAAATCTGAGTCAATGCAGACAGGAAGAGCAGTTGAAAAGGGCCGCTGGAAAGACAATTGAGTGTAAACAGTTTCCACGACCCGTAAAAAATTACCACAGAATGGAACATTGCAGCACAAACTGATAAAAAAAATTCTGCCTAAATTGAGAGGAACACATATACAAAAGAGATAAGGATTCACTGACAGAGCAACTGCCTTATCTGCTTTTGTAAATGGTTGTGTGTTTATCGTTAATAACGTGTTGGGGTCCATACCGCTAAACTGTCCACATTTTTGCTTTGTCCAGATTCCTACCACCAAAAGGCTGAGAGGTGTGCTGAGGTCTAAAAAGTGGCTGGTAATTTATTTACTACTGTTTCCACTGTATTTCTCCCACACAAAGTTGTGCATCCCAAATGGGGTGCAGGTATTTAGTAACATTGCTTCAGTAGGTGTGTCCTTCATTCTAATCACAACTGTTTTAATAAATAATCTGCATAACAAGGTGCAGTTTGTTTGGGGAACGGTAGCAACACAGTATGAAGTGCAAATTAAAAAAAAAAAAAAGCTTACAGCATAATGTAAAATGCAAATCACGACAGCAATTGTGAGCGTGCTAAGACTCCATCCGCTCAAAGCACTCATTGCAAGTGTTGCCCCAATAATGGAGAAGTACCTAACTTTCTTAGCCATTATCAACACTAAAGATAGCAATGCTTTCACCTCTTTAGTTCATGTTACTTTACACCAATTCAACAGAAAGATTTCTTTACTAAGATTAACATCTCCTGCAAGTATAAGAGATAGCATATTATTTGAGTCACTTTTGTAATGAAGCAAGTTTGTATATTCCATATTATATGATCCCAACAACATCTTTCTAAAGCATCACATTGCCAATATATGACTCGTCTATGGGAACATTTTTTTTTTCAAGATTCATACAGCTACAGAAATATTTATACAAATATTTCAGCGGTACTTACGTATTATCGCAACCAGATTTTCACGATAATAGCGCTTGCTTCCCAATGTGGAAATGTAAAAAGAAATGCTTGCAAAATCACACTGACAATGTCAACTTCATATAAAAACATTGTTTAGGTAGCAAAAACATTGTAAATTTAAAGGAATGAGAGCTTCTTTCAAGTTATGCTGTTTTCCAACATCTTGTCACTGTAAATAAATTTTACACAACCGCTATGTGTAATACACGTTCCATATCCCCAGCCGCGAGCCTGTAAATGTTGTCAAAGTTATACTTCAGATTAGTAAAGACGATCTATGTAGATATTCAGTGGTAGTGAACTAACCCCAAAAACAACCTTTATAAATACAATGCGTTTGTGGGATCTACCTAAGACAGAAAAGGAGTCAATAGCACTTTTCCAGCAATATGGCATTATATCAACAAGTAAAGAATGCCGTTCCGGACATTCAATGACATTATACTATGGGAAGCAGATTATTTGGAAATGCAATACAGAAAAATGCTACCAACACGTAGGAGTTCGAGTGAGTAATTTCTTTGAAGGAAGTAGAATTAATTTTACCACCGCTGTCCACTTCATTTATTGTTGGGCAAAGCAGATGACATCTATAAGTTTCTGTCAGGAAGAACTGGACATGGCTGACAAGACAGTCATAGACTGGAGTAACTATTTACGTGATGTCTGTGTCTTAGAAATGGAGAAAAAGGACAAGAAAGAAATCGGAGGGCCAGGGTGTATTGTGGAAATAGACGAGACTCTTTTTACTAGATGTAAAAGTAATGCTGGCCGTATTCTCCCTCAACAGTGGATATTTGGAGGGATATGTAGGGAGATAAGAGAGACTTTTCTTGTAAAAGTTCCTGATAGAACAGCCGCAACATTATTTAATAAAATCAAAGAATACATTAAACAGGGCACTACTATTTATTCAGATTCATGGCGGGCATATCAAACTCAACAACTAGAAGAAGCTGGTTTCAGTCATGAAAAAGTAAACCATAGCTACAACTTTGTAGATCCAAACACAGGAGTGCATACACAACACAGAGAGAGAATGTGGGGATCTAAGTGGAGAAACAAAAAACAGAGAGGCACTGCAAGACACCATTTGGACTCCTACCTAATTGAATATATCTGGCATGAAACACAACTTGCACTAAAGAAAGACTTATCTGATGCAATCTTGACAGCAATAGCAGACAATTTCTCTCCATACAAAAAGTGTAACCCAGCAAGTGAACCATCTACAAGTATGCTTCCTTAATCAGCAATAAAATATTTACAGATATGTTGCTCAAAAACATCTGGAAGACATCCACATGAATACTATGCAAAACATCCACAAAACATTGCAACAATAACTGCTATGTCCCACAAAAAAATCAGTTTCTGTCAAATACTACAAGAATGCTCTTCGTAACTTTAGCCTCCATCGTCAAGACCTTCATCTCTGTTTGATTGTTTAGATCGCTATTACCTTTAACTTCAATTATTTCCTACAGTATGTCAAATAAAACTAGTTATTTACCAAAAAAATGTGTTGCTCCAGATTTCTTCTTCTCAGGAAAACGTTTAGTATTCAATTTTGTAGTAATCCATCACACAGTAAAAATGAGCGAACATTTCCCATGCGTCCTCAATTCACTTCTGCACTAAGACAGCAGTGCAACCAATTTTGATGTTCGCAAAGCAAGTTTCACATTTTTGCATTAATTTACGCTACTAATTTGGGACAAAACTACATTGTACCCAAAGAAAACATCAAATTCTCTCTTACTTTTAGTCACACAATCCGTTTTTGGGCCAACAAACGTATTACCGCAACCACGAAAATCTGGTTGCGATAATACGTAAGTACCATTTCAGCATATTCTAAATGAACTGAGAAAATTCTAAATTCTCTCAATTTAGTTGCACATCTAGTGTTAAGATATACTTACCTCCACTAGCCGTCTGTAATATCTTCATTTAATATTCCACTCCATACTAATTTTTCCTTTGCACTGTACCATCTTCTCAAATCTAATATTACCTTATAATGGTCTACTTATTTTTTTCCAGTCTGCCATTTCTGTTCTGGCCTCAAGTTATAAAATCTGCTACTTGTTATTTTATGAACATTACTATACAACCTCTGCTCATTTTCCTTCAACTCTAAACATTTAGACATGCAAGCTGATTAGAGTTCAAGAACCCCAAAATTTGTCTAGCTTTATCCCATTTACTACCATATCTTTTTTAATCATCTGATCCCAAAAATCTCAGTTCTTTATTGTTTCTTCTCCAAATGCTCACTACATTTTTGTATGTTTTTCTTGTTTACTATATATAGTACAGCCTATCAGTATTACTCTATTTTTCTAAGGTTTAACTTCCTTTAACATAAAAACTTGCTTAATAAAGTAAGGCTGTACATAACACTCTTTACATTCCTTTCCTACATCTGCCCAAATGCTTTTGTGTGATCCTGTTGTTACTTCTCTGGGCACTATGCCTAATATGTGCTTTCAGATGGGCACATATTCTATGTCCTGAATCAAAGAGATTAATGAAAGTTGTACAGGCTTATAATATGCCTCCAGCCTGAGAGTGTAAAACCAGCCTGATTCTTTGTCAGTATTAGTTTTTTCCACCCACTCTGCTCTCTCTCTCTTTTATCACAAACATTTCCTTTTATATATTTTTCCATATCTGATATCATGACTAATAAGCCTGATCAAAATAAAGAACCAATAGGACCAAAAACATCTTAACTCATTGCTTCCCAGAAGACAGGTGTCATGGGAAGAGCAGAGTTCCTGTGCATTCTATGACAGTACACTTATCTTTACGGAAGACTTCCCTATATTCACAAGGTAAGTATACTGCTCAGAGTTTTCAAAGTCTAATTTCTGAACTCCTGATACAGAAACATATCTAAAACTAAGGCAGCAAGGTGGCATCCACAACTATGCATGATTTAAGCATGCTTAATAGAATGGTCATAATGAGATGTACAGAACTGGAGTTAGTAAGGAGTGTTTAAGTTATTATCAATAGTTTCAGAGCTGCATTAATTTCATAAAAGCTATGTGACCTACAGGTGAACAAATGGTGCCATCTTACACAAAACATTAAGGCACACAATGTTGCCATTGATGTTTTCCACCTAACACACATGGTTTTGTAGGTTAACATTGGTTTGAACTACAGTAAAAATATGTGAATAATTTGCATAGATTCTGCACTATCATAAACAGTAGGATGCAAAACTGCCTGAAATTACAATCTTCTAACTCATAAGCCCGTTGAAGCCATTCTTTTCTTCCACCATGTTTTATACACTAGATTGCGTTCTCAGGTTTAACCTATTTTCTGAGCTTACATTCCTACTTCTACTAATACCTACTAGAACTGTTCCAAATAAACACTAACCTCAAAAACACAGAAGAAAAGTACTAGGACTGACCGACAACACTAACCATCTAGAATGCTACCCTCTCGTCATATTTCATCAGAAACATTTCAAAACAAGCAAATAATTCTACCACTCTCTTGGATCTATTACAGAAACATAACATTTGTTTTGACCACAATATTAGCAATTTTTTTCATTCATAAAACTGCAATACAAAAGCAGCAACTACAGACATATCAAATACAAATAGCCTACTGTCCAAAGAGCTTTCATATTTCTAATAATTTATCAGATATTACAAATCATATAAAGCATGCTTTCAGTAGAGAATTTGGGGAATAAAAGCTCCCAGGAAGCAAGTTGCTTCCTGATTTAGAAGACCACAGGAAGCAAGGGGATTAATTAGCTTTCTGCTTCACAGGACTGAATGAGTTAATTACTTGTACCTTATTCTCAATAGTCTAATCTAATTTAGAATCTTTTGAGTAATTTTCTCAAACATTCATTTTGCTGACAGTTTTTCAAGTATCTCATCTCACCATGAGCTCAAAAAAGGAAGCTCTGTACCAAGTCATGAGCTGGGGAATGATTTTTCCTTCATTTACTGTACATTCTGCTACACTTCTGAAATATTTCAATTTGCCATGACTGTATGTCATGTTCTGGAATGGTAGCATATGCTGCTTGTAAAAGGGTTATTTCCCTCATTAGTATTTCTCCATTCATATGCAATTATATTTTCCTGTCATTTCTTAGGCTAATGCATCTACATATAAAGCAGAGTAATGATGACAGTAGACAACCCTGCCTAGTTCCTCATGAAAGGATAAATGCTTTACACCGCTTGCTACCACACTTCACCCGAGCTTCAGCTCCTCTGTAGATATTAAACAATTTTATTTAAGTTTGTGGAAACCAAAATGCCTCAGAAGATCTTTATAAATTCTTAACTCACACTGTCAACAGCTTTTTTGGTATCTGCACATATTAATACCAATATAGTATTGCCCAGTGCATTCTTTTGTTTGGATCATAAGGATTTTATCAATATTGTGAAATGTTTTTATAACTTCTATAAACTCACCTCATTTGCTTTCTCGGTGGCTACATTTCTAATCATCAATTTACAATTATCCCAATTCTTTGTTAGATCATTAGCACTTAGGTTTAAATCTAATAATATTTCAGTTAAATTGTTATCTAACCAGTCATTAAATGGATTCCTTTTTAGAAAAAAATACTGGAAAAGGCCAATGTTTATCACAACAGACTTTTACTTGCTTAGAAAATTTAAATTTGTACAGGTGTATGGTCTGATACTATCACAGGATGTGTTTTTATAGTTTGGACCGGAATTCTTTTGATACGCAACATTTATCTAAACTTGTCCAAGAACCATATTAATTTTGTCATAATATGTACATTTCTCTGTATCTGCCCTCAGTCAGTATTCTGTGATCTCCTGACCATTCTGAAATCCCTTCATTATATCCTACAGTTTTCCAGTCTTCTGCTATCACCATACATTCTCACAGAATATGCTTTATATCTTGGCGCACCGTTTTTGGTGGAATATACAATGCAGCTAGCTTAATTCTTACACTCCACCACCATTACAAATCTTCCATACCTATCCTTCCCTTGTTTACCAGTCTTTAAGACTGCTTTCTTTTGTGCAGCTTCTACTGTAGCAAATAAACCTTCCTTCTCACTTTTCTTTACAAAACATTCATATTCTTTATGATGTAGGTGCATTTCCAGCAAAGTTATTATCTGTACATTACTACTATAAATGCAAGTCAGTATTTTCTCCCATTTTCCTATCAACTAACCCATTAACACTTCAAACCAGCACATCATCTTGGGCCATAATACAGCTTACATCTTTGTGTTACATACTGTTTTCTTTTGGAAGACTGGAAATGGCTTTGCAGGAAATGTCTCCCTTTTAGTGTCCATGGCTTGCTTTCCTATGCTTGTTAATCAGTTGCTTCTTCTCTCATCGCCACATCCTGCTTCCAAATCTCTTGGCCAATTAATCTTGGGTCTGTTAAGGGTCTGAGGAGGTTTTTAATGCAGAATACAATAACTTGAAACAAAATTTCATTATTCTACACAATCTTATGGAAGAAAGTTTGTATTGGTAATGAAACCTTATCATCCGCATAAATCCTTGCATCTCCAACATTTAAGGCTGTCCCCTTCCTCCACAAAACCGAAAGAATTTCCTCCCTTAACTAATATGCCTGCATTTTAATCAACATAGGTCTTGGTTGGTTTCTCTGGCTCATAGCCATATGTTTATATCTTTCAGGAAGTAGAGATCTTTTACCAGATGCTTAATGGACAACTCAGTTGTCCCGTGTTGTAATCTCATCTCAGAGTCATTATTTTCTTCCTATACTATCAGCCAGAAATGTACATCTTAAAGGAAGTAGAAATTTGTCACCAGATGCTCAAAAAGAACATGTCCACCCTCTACAACAATCTTAGTTGAGATTTTTTCTCTTTCTCATAATAAAAAGTCTTACTGCTTAGTATCAACCATCCTATCTTATAATTCTGTACTCATCCCTATACAGAATTTTGCCTACCCAATAAATCACACAGACTCAAGGTAATTTCTGCCTCTATCTAATCTACAACCCAATACAACTACTTAGAGAAAATGAGATAGCTTGGAAACTATGAAAACCCAACAACTTTCATAAAGACATGATATTAATCTGAGGCAATCAACATGAACAGCTACAAAAGAGGCCAAAACCAGCCTACTACATAAATAAACAAAATGCATTTGTATCCAAACCCATGTTGCACTGAACTAAAGTTACTTCCAGGTTAAAAAAAATACTCCTGTATTTAAACACTTTCCCTTTCAAAACTAATTCCTCAATGCTCCTTAATTCAACTCACTTACTAGAAGACAGCTGAAAAAATAAATTATGCTCATGCTTCGGAAATGGCTCTTGCACTTTAACCTACTGGCTAACCTGAATATATTTATTTCTTTTACATTTGTTAACCGGGAGAGTCCAACTGGATATAGGTCCATTTTCAGTGCAGGCCCGGGGAGAAAATCTCCAAGAGATAACAATTTTATAGTTAACAGATAAGACAAGAAGTATTACAAAAAGGCACATTTGACAACATATATAAAACACTTTTCTTACACCTCTAGAGAAATTGGATGTACAATTAGTCTTCCTGTCTAAGATGAGGCTGTACATCTGAACTCATGGACAATAAATGTCTGTAGCTAAACTATGAATCTAGTTGATAATAGGAAAAATACTGAAGTACTAGCCAGGGGAAGTAGAAGGGCATAATCTGTTATTCAGGAAGTGAGTTTTGAGTAGTTTCTTGAATTGGGTTGAGGAGTTGTTACTTGTTACATGGGCAGGAAGGGAGTTCCAGATTTTAGAGATATAGTGGCTGTAGATGGATTTACCTGCCTCGTTAAATTTGGTTACCTTAAGGAGGTTTTGGGTGCTAGACCTTAAGGATCTGGTAGTGGTGTAGGGTTGAAGTAGTTGTTGTAGGGCTGGGGTGTTGTCTGAGTGATGTAATAATTTGTGTGAGAGTGATAGTTGATTGAATTGAAGTATTACTGGGAGTTCTAACTGAGTTTTTTGAGGCATTCACAGTACTGTGTTCTAGGGGGTGAAACTGTGGCAAATCTAGCTATCTTATTATAACAGTTGTCAAGTTTGTTTAGGTAATTTGTTTGGAAATTGGTAAGCACAGGGGAGGCATAAAGTAAGGTGGATAGTTGGTGTGTCCTGGCTATTGTAATTTTGGAGTGGTTGGAGAGAAATTGTTTGTTGCGATAGAATAGACCAAGTTTTTATGATCTTTTTTTATAGTCTGGGAAATGAGTATGTCAAATCTAAGGTAATTGTCAATTTCCAAGCCTAGCAGTTTGGTGTGATTGGTAGGAGTGATGGTGGTATTGTTATATGAGGAGACTGTATAGCTATATGAGGGGGTTAAAGATCTGTGGGGGCTGAAGAGGAGTAACTTTGTTTTGGTGCTGGACCATGTCAAAAGCTTTGGATAAATGTAAGAATGTAGCAGATACGAGCAGTCTGTTATTTCTGTGGTTACCGATGGTGTTAGTAAATTATGTAAGTGCAGTGGTGGTGCTGTGGAAGGGTCTGAAGCCGTATTGCTTGTGGATAGCAATTTGTTTTCTAAGAGGTACTTCATCAAGTGCATGTGAACAACTCTCTGGAGAAGTTTTGATAGGGGAGATAGTATAGCTATAGGGTGATAATTACTGAGTTCGAGAGAGCTACCCCTTTTGTGCAGTGGAATTATAGGAGATATTTTCCAAAGCTGGGGTACTTTACACTCAGAGATAGATCAGTTTATTAGGATGGAGACAGGATAGGCTATAGCTTCAGAGGCTGGTTGAAGATATCCTGTGGGTAATTTATCGTCGGCTATGGAAGTTGGTTTAAGTTTTAGGAGTAGTTTTTGTATGATCTTGGTTGGTATTGGGTAGAAGCTGAAGTTGGGGTGATTGCTTTTTGTTTCAGGTGGGAAGGGTATTTTTGTTGGAGTGTGGCTGTTGGGGCTTGGTTGGTTGTTATTATCTAGGGTTTGGATAGTTTCTGTAAAGAATATGTTAAACTGTGCGGGGATATTTGTCTTGTTTATTCATTATTTTAGGAGTGGGGTGGATGTTTTCCCTGGTTCTAATACAGAGTTGACTGCTGCCCAGATTTTTTTTGGGTTGTTTATATGTTTATTCTGTATATTTTGGTAGTAGGAGATTTTGTCTGTTCTTACTAAAAAAACAATCAATCTATCGACCAGGCAGGTCAGTTCCTTACAGCATTTAAGTGATAATACTGCCAAATACACTTTCTTATGGTTTATTTCTGTTACACAGTGACTTTGGGAACAATATTATAACTTGTGCTGGCTTGCTACAGGTATGGACTAGGGTAAGAACGGGGAGTGCTTGAGGAGATTTTGTAGGAATAACACTTTTAAATTTTGGGACTAGTCAATTTATAAGGTTGGTTGTCTTATGTTTTGCTGCCATCTAGTGGCTAAAGTGGGGAAGCATGTGCACCAGTAGTGGATAGGTCTACGTTAGAAGGGAGAGTGAGTGAAGTAATCCTTACTGAAACTGGGCTACACCACTGTCACTTGGAGGAACACTAACTCCTGGCGATGGACATTCAAGCATACCAGATATGTAACACACGTTGC
This sequence comes from Protopterus annectens, assembly GCF_019279795.1. Taxonomy (NCBI): domain Eukaryota; kingdom Metazoa; phylum Chordata; order Ceratodontiformes; family Protopteridae; genus Protopterus; species Protopterus annectens. The sequence continues at coordinate 646,187,745 of NC_056747.1, forward strand.
TAAGCTATCTATGTTTTAACAGTACATATATTTAATATGGGAACAAACAGTCAAAACAGTTATAAATGCAGGGTACTGCTGAAAAATACCAGACAACACAATCAAATTCTCTGTCTTGCACTTTGCTTGGTCTTAGCCTAATCATTCAGAGTAATCGAGCAGTCCTTTTGCAGTCTAGCTTAAACACTATGCTAGCCTGAAAAAGGATGGACCTTACACAATTAATATAGTGGCAACAATGTTTTTAACATATCATAACAGCAGCTGATAATAATACCAAAGTAAATACTATTTCTAGTATTTATAACACAGTCGGAGAAGCGACTACTATTATACTGATGAAAATACTATCCTTAGCATTTCTTACAGGTTAAATGAAGTAACACTGTTAGCAAATCCCTGGAGGTAGAACAATAACATTTGCTAACCAAATACACTAATAAGCTCTGTTACACAATCTCCTTGTAAAAATAAAATATATTGTTTCAAATCATTTCAATATGACACCTCAACATCACAAAAAGCTGCTTGTTACACTTCAAAACCTCTACCTTCTATGTCATTAATTTCTCTCTGTCTATGGGGACAATTACCTCTCCATGGAAAATGCTAAGGTCAGCAATCCCAAAGCCCCAGAATACTACCAACCAGCTACTGCACAAAAAAGTCTGCAAAAGTAGTATATAAACAAATATTCTGCTAAATTAAATGGCAAATACATTCCAAATAATTTTCAACACATATTTACACCCACCTTCAGTACTGCCACTGCTTTACTTCAAACCACATGATACATATTTTTAAATGTTCACAAGAGTATTACTATCTATACGTTGTCTTTAAAGCTTCTGATAAGGTCTACTTAAGTGCCTTAGCAATAATCTCATTAATCTTATAGAAATGTAATTTAAAAAATCATTTTTATTCTCCTCAGTCTTCCTAAAGGCAGGTGTACACTGCACAGCCAAATCTTTTCTCTACCTACACACCCATATACATATATAAATATATATATATACACATACACACACACACATATATAAATATATACACACATACACATATTTTATATTTATAACTGTGGTGGTGGTGCGGCGGTAGCATTGTCACCTCACAGTAAGACGCTGTCCGGTTCGATTCTCAGCTACAGCGTCTTCGGCGTAGAGACATGCGTGAATGGGCGTACCTTCATTGAAGGTTGTGCATCAGGGCTGGCAACTCGGCACGTAAAAATCCACTGCCAATCATTAGCGGACCGGAGTTCTGCTGTGGCGACCCCTAACCGGGAAAAGCTGAAAGACACAAACAAATATATATATAATATATATATATATATATATATATATATATATATATATATATTTTATATATATATATATATATATATATATATATATATATATATATATATATATATATATATATATATATATACATATACATACATATATATATATATACATATATATATATATATATATATATATATATATATATATATACATATACATATATATATATATATATATATATATATATATATATATATATATATACATATACATACATATACATATATATATACATATATATACATATATATATACATATATATATATATATATATATATATATATATATATATATATATATATATACATATATATACATATATATATAGTGTATATAAATGACGTCCCAGCCTCTTTTGCCGAAAATTTTCTAGTCTTAAGAAGAACTCCCAATAACTTCACAATTCAGTTTCCCTACAAGTGATCAAGGACCACATGATCAGGTTATAAATGCCCAATCCCAAGTGGTCAAATCACTTTGTACCATGAATCACAGCCTAAAGACTTAAATACTGTGGGATCACTATTTGTGCAAGACTGCTGTATATTTCATTGCAGAGTTTCTCCTTACATACTGTTGTGAGATCTTGTTAATATATGCAATGCATATACACTCTCACTTACATACATAAACAATAAACACACACAAAGTCCATGGGGTATGTGGGCTTTCTTTGTAGCTTTCGTCTCGCGCACACTTAAGCATTAATGGACTACCATTTGTCCAAGACTGTTGCAAAGTTTGAGGAGCACCTCATTTCCCTAATGTTGTGAGACAACGGGGTTGGATGTGTATACATATATTATAGATAGTTAGACGAGTTGCATGACACCCATACCTATCACTTTATTAAATCACAACTTGTCAAAGATAGATCGAATCACATTTGATCTAAAAATATTCTACAGTACATTTTACCTACTGCAACTCTCATAATAAGAAAAGTTTTCGATTTTTTGATCATTGGTACGACTTTTCTTAAAGATTTGCAAGTAATACTGCAGTTTGCTTTATCACAGTGTGCTGGATTGTGATAGCTGATGGTGCACTTCTTGTGTCATTTTTTTCCCTTTCTTCCACAGTAGTGTGACCACCAAATTGTAGGTTATAAAGTTAGGGTGCGTGTATTTCGGGGGGAGTTAAGCTGGGTTAGATGAAGAATGTTTAGACCAGTTGTATTTATATATTGTGTCTGATGAAATGACATGCAGCCATATAACAAAGACACAGAGACATACACACGTATGTGTAGGCGCTTACTTTGAAATTTTTGCAACATACAGACTTAAACACTGTTGAATCAGAAATTGTGCAAGATTGCTGTATACTTTATTGGAGGGGTTCTCATTTCTCCACTGTTGTGAGATCATGGGTTTTATATATGTATCTATACACACATACATACATCACATATGTACATACACACAAAATTTCAAGGAGTGTGGGGCCTTACTTTGAAGTTTTTAGATGGACTTTTGGAGAAAATGCTCTTGATCTATCAAGACTGAAAAAGTGTGCTAATCAGTCAAGCATCAATCTTTCACAATGGAAATTATTTAAACGGTGTACTAGATTGATGTTAATGTTCTGCCTAGTTCTCTAGCAATGAACTCCAATTAAATATCTGAGCATGCCACAATGCTCTTTGTCACACCACTAGAATTGTCTACTGCCCCTCCTCTTCATTTCTCTGACCTCTGGGGCAATGTTATTGCCCAGGTTAATGTCTCTCTCTTGCCATCACTGCTGCTTTAACCTAATTAGAACAAGCTTATAAATTAAAACTCCCCACCCCAAACATCTGTGCAGGTGTAAAAAAAGAACATGGTCATTCGGAACTAGAAAATGTCTTCTCTTTGGCACCTCTATGAAAATTCCAGAATATACTAAACTTGCAAAAACCTATACAAGATCTGTATGTTACTGCAGCTGATGGCTGTACCACCCACTGCATACTTCTATGCACTACCATTATCCTCCCAAGCACCAAGAGAGTTTCCCTTCAGAGTCCTACTATCTAAAAACTGTGTTACAACAACATTTGCCTTCATTAGCTATTAAACTCCTACCATTGAGTTGTGGAATAACGCACCTAGGTCACCCTACACACATCTTGTACATTCTATAGTACGACTTGAAAAAAATCAAGTTGAAAAGCCTAACATACATAAATGGAAACATCTTGTGAATGGTAATTCCTAGTAAAAAGGAACAAACAGCAACTTTAATTAGTAAAAAAATATTTTACATTGGTAAGTCAGTGCATTCATGCTACATCAGTACTATGACATAATATAATAATTCACTGAAACCCACATTTCTATTTTAACGTTTTGCAAACAACTTTCCATATCTAGATAGATCTATAACCTAGCCATAGAGTCTCAGCACTTCTGTTCAGCCATATTTGAGCTCTTGTACAAATCAAGAATTCCTCCCCAAATTATTTTATTGAGATATGGACAGAAATATAAAATACATTCTTATTGTTAATGATACAAATAAGTAACACAATGAATCTCTCTAAATACCTGAAATTGTACTACTTGCAGTGCAAATACTGGTGACAATTTTCTTTAACATCATCTAAGGTATCAAATTATGATGTCCTAAAATACTTAACTATTTTGAAAAGTAACTGACTTACTATGTATAGAAATATTGCATATTTTCTTAATTGCAAGCAAATAAATGGCAATATCTCCAGTACAGTGTACTATACATGGAGATTGACATTGCCCTTCAATAACATGCAGCTCTCTCAGTTATAAAAATATGAATGTATGAAAAACAAGTAACAGTCATTAATACTGCCACTGCAACGCATCTTAGGTTAACAACCTTAGCACTACTTTGTTACTTATACCTTATCCTTATTATTAATTAAGTTACTTAGTTATGAAACCCAGCGCCCAAAACTGCAGGACACCATAAAGAGCTACAGGTGTTGAATGGAAGTACACAATAAAGGTACTGTAGGTGTGAATAAGTTAATTTCCCTTGCATCCCTTTTTAGGGTGGCTCATGCTTACAGATTCCCCTTCTGTGTCACCATGTATGAAACAGTCTTTGTTAAACTTGTGATAGATGTATGGAAACTATGTACCGGCTACTAAATGATCCATCATACTTTTCCCTTCTTTTCAGATCTTCCCTCCATTAGTACTTCACCAACTTCAGAAAAATTAAACAAAACAACTTTCAAAACTGTGCCATCCCTTCAGATCACTTACCATGGTAATTTACCTACCCCCCTCCCATTCTTCCTCTTCTGCCTGCATTTATCATCTCTACCTAAACACCAGAAAATCCTTCTAGCAAGCCTCCTTTACAAGATATGTGAAAACATAGATATATATGACCAGTTTATAAAAAAACGTATATAGTTTACGGCTGAAAATTCGGTTACCTATTCTGATGAATTACCTAGTCTCGTCTAATGCACAAACTGCTTACTGTATGCATACTGAGACTCTGGTTCAAGTCATGACTGAAATGGGTCTTCAGACTAGTTCTCTTATGGAGTTAACCAATGTAAAATACATGCCCAGAAGACCTTCACTATCTTTCAATCTCTTCATTTCATCTTTTCCATTTTCCCTTTCAAACATCAAGATGTTCAGATCTCACATTCTTACAGAAAGGAATTTACCTTAATATACAGCACACAGGCTAGACAACATGTTTAAGTTTTCACTGCCCACAGTTTTACCCCCAAAATGGCACTGTCTTGCTGAGGTCAGCCACATGTTTTTTACAGAAGAAATTGAACAGAAACTCTTTTCCAAAGAGGTATTCTCTACAACAATCTTTGTACAAAGGACAGGGGATGAGTTACATATTGCAACACTAATTAAACAAACGGGTTAAGTGCTCTCATATTGCTTTTATCTGTGTAACTGCAATATATATATATATATGTTTATAGGTATATTACATAAATATACAATATATATATATATATATATATATATATATATATATATATATATATATATATATATATATAAAATGTATATCAACATATATGACTAATATACACATACATGAATATATATATATATATATATATATATATATATATATGAATGTGTGTGTGTGTGTGTATATATATATATATATATATATATATATATATATATACACACACACACACATAAACACACAGACAATCCTCTACTCTTACCACCCAACACTACAACCTGTGAGAGATACACTTACATAGCCAAACTGGAAGCAAAACTCTCGCCAGCCAAGATTGTGCTAGACAGTCAAAAGGAGAAGGTTAACACCTGCACTACACCTCGAGCAACACACAGCCCTTCAAAACCCACACCATCAACACCCACACATAGCAACACTAAACCCACATATGCGGAGGCCCTTAACATTAACCTGCCCAAGCAACAAGGACTTCCGAAACCGAAACGCAAACAAACACCAGTCACAACCAAAGTGACACATAGCTCACAACACCAGTGTGCCACCCAACAACAGCCCCTAAGGCAAGACAATGTACCCAACACTTTAGTCATAGCTGACTCTATAGTCAGGCATACTGATGTCCCACTCACCAGGCTGAACAAGGAGAAAATTACAGTCAGCTGCCTGTCAGGTGCCAGGATCTGCCACATAACACATGCACTCAAGTCACTCCACAACAAGTACAAATATGACTCTGTCATTGTCCATGTTGGAGTGAATGACTTGAGACATACCTCCCTGGACTACAGGAAAAGAGACATGGAAGAGCTCTCAGATCATGTGGCCCAGGCAGGTATGACCCTAGCCCCAAGCAGCATCCTGTCTTCGCCCAGAATGATACCACAGTATAAGGACAAAATTATTGACTTCAACAACTGGCTAAGATTCTGGTGTCATTCAATGGGGATCCAGTATCTGTCTGCCTGGGAAGACATGATCAACAAACCAGGATGCTTTGCCAGAGATGGTCTGTACCTGTCACCCCTGGGATTCAAGTTACTGGCTAAAGCTCTTGCCACCCCTATAGTGCCTTTTTTAGGCAAGGTATAAAGGACAAAACCACCACCATAACAGATACAAGCATGCAAAATCTGAAGGTAATGCTACTCAATACTAGAAGTCTAAACCTCAAAATGTACTCTCTCGAAGCACTCCTAAAAATGGAGAACATCGATATCTGTGCAGTAACTGAGACGTGGTTCAAGGCTCCAGAGAGCACCCCTGCAATACCAGGCTACAACTCTTGCCACACTTTTCGGCCACCAAACCAAGACTGAAACACTAAAGGTGGAGGAGTGTCCATATTCTCCAAGGATATTCACAGGTGGAGGAGTGTCCATATTCTCCAAGGATATTCACATCTCCAGGCTAGTTGCCCAACACAATGCATCTGAAATTCTCCAGGTGCAACGAATTAGAAGTTATGTACTCACCATAACGTTCCATCTGAGTAGGTGTATTCATTTGTCTGCAACCTGTGGGTTATGGATCCAATATCGGATCCGAACCGGCATGGTTTACCAGCTATGGATCCGAGCTCTCAGCTCCTCCCCTCACCCATAATGCCCTGCTCTCCCTACATGACCTCAGATCGAGTTTGCCAACAGCATGAACACCCTGAAAAGGGTAACACATCATATGCAGGAAACTGAAAAGGCCAGGGGGATAGGAGGGCGGGATGGTTGCAGACAAATGAATACACCTACTCAGATGGAACGTTATGGTGAGTACATAACTTCTAAATCTGAAGTAGGAGATTCATTTGTCTGCAACCTGTGGGACAGAGTCCCCAGCTACCTGAATCTTGGGCGGCCATCATGGAAGGATATTCCGGAGCACCGCGGAGCCAAAGGATGCTCTACCCCTAGATGTAAGATCCAACTTGTAGTGGGAAATAAAGGTATGAGATGAAGCCCAAGTGGCTGCTGCACAAATATCATCTAGAGGAATCCTAGCCTTAAAGGCGGCCGAGGTAGAGACTGACCGGGTTGAATGGGCATGTACACCCACCAGTGTGGGCCTTCCAGAAGCTTGATAAGCCAATAAAATACATTGTGAAATCCAGCGAGATAATGAGACTTTAGAAATTGGCTTGCCCAAATTAAATTTAGCAAAGGAAATGAACAACTGGTGGGATTGCCTATGACCAGCCGTCCTGTTTAGATAAAATCTAAGTTGCCTGTGAACATCTAAGGAATGAAGCTTATATTCACCCTTGTTTTGATATTTAGGAAAGAAAACAGGGAGGTTAATGGATTGATTAATGTTAGCTTCAGAAGCTACCTTAGGAAGAAAGGACGGGTTGGTCCTGAGGTAAACATGGTCCGGATGAAAGACCAAGTAAGGAGGTTTAGCTGATAATGCTTGAAGCTCTGAGACTCTCTTGGCCGAGGTAATGGCTACTAAAAAGGCGGTCTTGAAAGATAAGAATTTCAGATCTACCGTAGCCGCCGGTTCGAAGGGGGGGGCAGTCAAGGCCTGGAGGACTAAGTAAAGGTCCCAAGGAGGAACCGCTTGCTTTACAGGGGGCCTGAGAAGGAAAGTACCTTTTAGGAAAATCTTACACAATTTGGCAGACATGAGTGGACTGGAGTCATGACCAATATGATAATGAGAAATTGCCGCAAGTTGTACTTTGACCGTGGAACTGCTGGCACCATCATTAAAAAGAGTGGTTAAGAAGTCAAGCACCAAAGGGAGAGGAACTGTGAAGGGGTTTAGGCCTTGCCGCTCCGCCCACAAGGAGAACCGTTTCCACTTACTGCGGTAGACTTTCCTAGTGGATGGCTTATGAGCTGCCACCAGGATGGCCTTAACAGGGGACGAAATACCGGGAGTCCTGATCAGGAGTGGAACTGGAGCAGCCAAGCGGTCAGCTTCAGGTTGTCCAGGTTCAGTGGAGATAAGCGGGATGGATGAGATATCAGATCCGGAATGGGATCTAGAATCCAAGGAGGATTCACTGAGTGAGACCTTAGGAAAGGGAACCAGATCTGTCGAGGCCAAAATGGAGCAATGAGAATCATTCTGCACCCCAACCGAGAGGCTTTCTGAAGAACTTGGAGCATCAGAGGCAAGGGGGGATAAGCATAAAGAAGACCGGGTGGCCAAGCATGCACCAGAGCGTCTCTTGGGGCACCTCCGGGAGGAGGTATTAGAGCGAAAAAACTGTCACACTTGGTGTTTGAGGGAGACGCAGAAAGATCGCAACAAGGAGTTCCCCACTGTGCGAAGATGCGTTCCGCTATCGGAGTATTGAGAGACCACTCATAAGGAGTGAGAATGGTGCGACTGAGTTTGTCCGCCAGGATGTTGGACCGACCCGGAATATGCGTTGCTATGAGAAAGCGGTTGGTGGAGATTGCCCATTCCCACACTCTCATGGCTTCTCAACAAAGAGGGTAAGACCTGGTTCCTCCTTGTTTGTTGATATACCAGACAACAGACATGTTGTCCGATTGAATCGCAATTGTTCCCAAGGGACGAAAGGCCTGAAGTGCTAGCAACGCTAAGAGCACTGCTCTCATCTCTAGAACATTGATATGCAGTGAGGTCTCTGAATCGTTCCACGTGCCTTGAACCGTCCGGCCTGCGAAATGCCCCCCCCCCACCTGAGGCGGGAGGCGTCCGTGGTCACCGTGGCGAGAGGGGGAGAGGCACAAAAGGGGCGGCCTCCGTGGAGATCTGGAGAGTGTAGCCACCACAGGAGGGACCGCTTGCAAGCCTTGCTGATTGCAATGGGATGATGCATAGGAAGAGCAAGATACGACCACTGAACTAGGAGTGTCCATTGAACGATGCGCATATTGAACCTGGCGAGAGGAAGAAGCGCTATCGCTGCCGCCATGGACCCTAGGGCCCTCAGGACCAACTCCGCCGGAACTGAGCTTGAATGGAGAATGGCCCGCACCTGGAGCTGCAGGTTTTGAACTCTGTCCGCAGTGAGGAAGGCTCTCAATCTCCTCGTGTCTAACCTGGCACCTATAAAATCTATGAACTGTGTGGGTGCTAGGTTGGATTTTTTTGTGTTTATCGTGATGCCCAGACGAGGAGCAAGATGGAGAAAGGAGTCTCGCGCCAAGAGAAGTAGATGCCTTGTTGGGGCGGTGAGAAGCCAGTCGTCCAGGTAGGGAAAGACCTGCACCCCCTGAAGCCTCAGGTGGGCCGCTACCACTGCTAATACTTTGGTGAACACCCTGGGGGCTGTGGTGAGACCAAAGGGAAGGACCCGGAATTGGTAGTGACTGGCTCCCAGCCAGAAGCGGAGAAACCTCCTGGAGCGCCTGTCCATTAGTATATGGTAGTACGCATCCTTGAGGTCTATGGAGCACATCCAGTGGTTTTCTCCCAGAAGGGGGAGAATAGACTGCAATGTAACCATTCGGAATTTCTCCTTGGGAACTGCCAGGTTCAAGAGTGAAAGGTCTAAAATTGGTCTTAGATCCCCCGTCTTTTGGCACTAAAAGAACCTGGAGTAGAACCCTGATCCGATCTGGTCTGGGGGGACGGGCTGGATGGCTCTTTTCTTTAGCAGATGGCCAATTTCTGCCAAAGCGGCCTCCCGCTGACCGGGTGGAACGTCGGGGAGGGACTTCAATTTTGGCATGTGACGAAAAGGGATACGGTATCCTCTGGATATGATCTGGAGGACCCAGCGGTCTGATGTTATGGACTCCCAATGCCGCTAGGTGCTCCGAAAAACGTCCCCCGACTGCCTCCAGAGTGGAGCAGCCGGGCAACCCTTCAGGGCTGCTGCGCGAGCCGTTCAGAGAAGGGTTCTCTGGACCCGAAGTTCCTGGGAGCCCCTCTGCCCCTAGGGTGGCGTCCTCCCTGTCCTCCTCTGCCACGGAAGGACTGGTTCCCGTCCTTCTCGCTCTGGGTCAAAGTGTCACGAACAGTTTTGCCAAAGAGGGCAGAACCATCAAAAGGGGCGTTTGCAAATGACGCCTTGAAGGGCTCCGTGAAATCGCAATGACGGAGCCAGGCCTGACGTCTGGTAACTAGGCCTGCCCCTGCGGCTCTAGCGGCACCTTCCGTAGCATGGGACAGTAGCCGCATAGAGGTATTAGTGATGGACCTGAGAGTAGCCATACGGGTGGAGTGCAGCACTTTGTCCTCCTCCGACATGGACTCTGGGGGGGATGCAGCGTATTCTTTTATAAGATCGCGCTGCATCCTAATCACATGTGCCAGGTAGTTCAGCGCCCTCACTGAGAAGGTTGCTGAACTAAACATCCGCTTCCCCAAGCGGCCCATCATCCGAGACTCCTTGCTCGGGGGATGGACTGAGGGACTCTCCTGAGCAAGTTCCCTCTTGGTGGCAGCCGCCGTCAACATGGCATCTACCGGAGGCCCCTTACTCCAATGGGCACGGTCAGCCAGGGGACTGAGAATACGGTCCGGCCTTTTTGGGATTGGCTCCACGGTGTCCGGTTCCTTCCACGCCCTGGTGGTAATGAGGTCCACCAGGGGGTCGGCAGGAGGGGACACCCAAGAGGTAGATGGGCCCGCTTCAAATGCCTCCAAGAACACGGACTCATCCGAGGAAGACTTGGGGGCAGATCACCCCCCCCCTTATGCGGAGCATTTCCATGATGTCTCCAAATGAGACATCCTCAGGGGGTGATCTTGGGGAGCCTTCCCCTTCCTCCAAGTCCGTGTCTTCTGTGAGAGACTCGGAGTCAATGTGCCTCCTTTTGCACGTATGTTTGCGGGGAACATCCTCCGGGGGGGGGCTGTCAGAGGACTCCTCGCAAACAGTGACCTGTTCCAAGGGAACAGCTTGGGGCAAAGGAGCGGGCTGTCCCAAGGGCCGGATGGTGGAAGCCTGACCCAGTACAGATGGAGCGGGGAGCCGAAGCAAGTGCCGGGGGTCCGGAGACCCTCAACAGGGCCCTCTCCACTACATCAAACGCCAAAGGGGAGCCGACCTCGACCAATGGATCCGACAATCAGCTACCCCTCGGATCCGAGGAGTGTATCGGAGCCGGCGCCGGCGCCGGATCCGGCGAACAGTGCGCTCCGACACAGACGGCGTCGAAGGAGCACTGATCCCCCCGGATCCGAAGCTCGGATCCAGGCTCCGAGAGGTCGGATCTGAAGCACTCGAGGGCAGGGTCGGATCCGGTACCAGTACTATCGGCGCCGACCCACCCCGCCCGGCTGCTCGGCTCCAACTGCTCCGAACCCGGGTAGCGGGTCGGAGAAGGAGCAATTGGTTTAAAGAAAGGGGTCGAGCTCCCCCCCAGAGGGGGGGAGGCAAGAGCACTCCCATCTGCATCTGGGCCTGGATGAACCTTCTCATCATCCGGTCCAGATCAGCGTCTGACAAGCTATAGGTCGATCTCGGCGAGGCTACCGAGGTAGGCCTTGAGTGCCTCCTGGATAGCCTCGACGGAGATCGGGTCTCCTCCTCCTCAGGTCCCGGTGAAAAGCACACGGGTGACCGGAGCCGAGGAGGGGGAGAACCAGCAGACGAGGCCGGAGGAGAAGCCCGCTTGGCAGGCGGGGCCGAAACAGAGGTCTCGGCCCGCCGCTTATGGTGCTTCTCCCTCCGGTCCTTCTTTCTGGCTTCCCTCTCCTCCGAACCACTACAGGGAGGTTGAGTCCCAGGAGGAGGAGGGGGAGCCGGAGAGGAGGTAACCGTCGAAATGGCTCCCCCCGAAGGAGCGGAGGCCGGAGCCGAATCCGGGGGCAAAAGTCCCGCCAGGACAAGCTTGGACCTCTGCTCCTTCAATGCCCTGGGGTTGAACCCTGCACAAATGGAACATCCAGAAGTGAGGTGTTCAACCCCAAGGCATCAGCACCAGTGTGGCCATCAGCAGGGGAAAGCTTATGGCCACACTCGGAGCACTTAGAGAAAACAGCTTTGGGTTGTTCTGACATCCCCAAAAACTAAAAGGTTACTTAAACTAAAGGTAGAAAAGTAAAAGTAACTACACACACACAAAAGGCCCAAACACACACTACGCTACCAGCGAGGGGAGGGAAACTAAGTAAAAATAATATTAAACACTAAACAAGTATAACTATGTAAAAGGGAAACCTAAACTTTCACAAAAAAATTTTAAATTTTACTAGTATAAAACTTGAAAAATTCACTTAGCTGAAGAGCTCAAGAACACTAATCTGGTCACCAGAGCGGCAAACTAGATCTGAGGTCATGTAGGGAGAGCAGGGCATTATGGGTGAGGGGAGGAGCTGAGAGCTTGGATCCATAGCTGGTAAACCATGCCGGTTCGGATCCGATATCGGATCCATAACCCACAGGTTGCAGACAAATGAATCTCCTACTTCAGATCACTAGGTAAAACTGCAATCCAAACTTTAGCTTGCTACAGATCCCCCACCATGCCCCAAGATTCTCACTACACCTTTCTAAACATACTGGAAACTATTAAGATACAACCAAACACCCTAATACTGGGTGATTTCAACTACCCTGCCATTATCTGGGAAAACTACTCAGGTACCATCACCTTTTCCCAATAGTTCTTGAAATTCATAAATTCCAACGCCCTGGATCAACTAATCCATTGTCCCACCAGAGGCTCCAATATCCTAGACCTGGACATTACCAACATGGGAGATAGATGCTCCACACCAGTGGTCACCCCCTCATTGTTTACGTCTGACCATTAGCAAATCACCCTTGACATCCACATCCCACCCCCACCCCCCCAGTAAGGAAACCTCAATAAAAAACTTCTCCAAAGCTAACTTCATGCTACTCAAGTCAGAAGTGACAAACTTCATGGCACCCATGCAGACGGGGTTTGAAAGTTCGACTGCTGAATCCTACACTAAGGCACTGTACGAGCACATCCACTCGTGCATGAATCATGCCATCTCAAACAGAACAAAGATGCTCTCCTCCAAAAAAAGGAAGCCAATCTGGTGGTCCCCTGCCATAAACAAACTATACAACAGAAGGAAGAAACTGTTGCAGAAAAGAGGAAAATCCCAGGATGCAAAAAAACTCCCTTACCAGCCTCATTAAGAAGCTGAGATCCCTCATAAAATCCTCAAAAGCTAGTTACGAAAATAAAATTGCCAAAGATTCCAAAGACAACCACAAGGCATTCTATAGTTATGTCAAGAATCTAAGTGGCAATGCTCAGATCTGCTCTGAGCTACAACAAAATGGCATTAAATATACTGATCACAAGGATATTGCCAATATCCTGACAGATCGATTTAGTGCCAAATTCACCCCCCTCTCACCCCCTAAAGGGCCCATCTCAATACCAAAAGATTGCCAAATTTCATTAATCACAGCCACACATGTAGAAACCGCACTCTCCAAAGCTAAGAATACAGCATCCATGGGACCAGATGACATCCCGGGCTGTGTACTACATGAACTACAAAATGAACTGGCACCTCACCTAAGTGTCATGTTTAATCACAGCCTCACCTCAGGCTTTGTGCCCACTGAGTGGCGCACAGCTACAGTTATCTCACTCCACAAGGGGGGGATCCACCTTGGATCCCAGGAACTACCGACCCATCAGTCTGATGAGCCTGATCTGCAAGGGCATGGAACGCATTATCATGGAATGTATAAACAAAGACATTGGCAACCTTCAAACACTGGACCCCACCCAGTTTGGGTTCGTGAAGGGCCGATCTTGTCTCCTGAACCTGACTAACTTCTTCAAGTCAGTCTCCAGAGCTGTGGACAAGGGTAAGGCAGTCCAAACAGCCTATTTGGACCTCGCCAAGGCCTTCGACACCATCCCCCACTCTGGAATTATAGATAAACTTACTAAGCTGGGCATAAATCCCTAAGTGACTCGATGGGTTGCCAACTGGCTTACTGACAGAACCCAGACTGTAAAAGTAGCCGACTCCAAATCCAGCTCCAAACAAGTGACAAGTGGAGTACCTCAGGGTTCAGTCCTGAGACTGCTCTTGTTTGGCATCTACTTCTCTGAAGTATAGGTCAACACTAAGGGACTCTGGCTAACAAAGTTCGTAGATGACTGCAAACTGGGAGCCATTATTGAATCCCCAAATGATGTGGATATTCTACAAAAGGGCCTTACAGAAACAGATGCTTGGTGCCAGAGCCATGGGCTCAAGCTTAATGCCAAGTAATGTAAAGTTATCCCCTTTGGGAAAAACCATGTACCTATGAATTACCATATAGGTGGCAGTACACTAAACACCGAAAGTGTGACGAGAGACTTAGGGACACAGGTGGACAGTGGTCTCACCTTTGATAACCACATCGCCACAACAGTCAGGAAATCCTTCTAGGTGGCACACCTCATCAGTAAGGGCTTTTCATCCAGAAAAAAGGAGGTCATTGTCCCACTGTACTTATCCCTCATTAGACCCATCATAGAGTATAATGCCCCGTTTGGTATGTACCTCACAAGACATATGCAACAGCTGGAAAGGCTGCAGAAATACCTCACTAAAAGAATCACAGGCCTAAAGCAGATGCCATATGCTGACAGTCTAAAAAAACTCCAGCTATACTCTGTGGCATATCGTTTACTCAGAGGCAATCTCTGCTTAACATACAAGGCCATGTCAAACCCTGAGCTGTTGGACATATTCCACTTAAAGAAATCCCAATCCCTCAGAGCCACACGGTCCAGGGATCTAAACCTTGCCATCACAATGAACAAAACATGCTGGAGGGATAGGTTCCTGACCCAGAGACTCCCCATACTCTGAATAGACTGCCCATACATGTCAAGCAGAGCGCCTCCTTGGCCCTCTACAAAAGGAATCTTGATGATTGGATGGGAGATAGGAAATTCACCCCGGGGATCATGTCAGTCACCCTGCTAGACAGGGTTCCAGGAAAGTAAATATTGTGGGAAGAAATATCCAGGGAATTGTTATGGCTAGGCTTGTATAGGCCTTAGGACCGATAGCCTAGTACCAACCTATGAACTTATACAAGTATGTAAACATATATATATATATATATATATATATGTATATATATGTATACACACACACACATATATATATATATATATATATATATATATATATATATATAAAAAACATATATGCAAATAATACAAATAATACATGTGTATATTATATGCATGCACATACATATATACATATACACACATTCACATTTAATATACATACATACATACAGTAAACTCTTAATTAACTGGCACTCATGGGGGTTGGTAGATGCCAGATAACTGTAGTTTCTGGTTGCTTGAGAGTTAGTATTAAAAAACAGGCCTAATACTGTACCCTATGCTATACCATAACATAAACAATGTACTGATTTGATTTTAATAATGGAATACAGTAATTAAAAGCCTGGCTAAGGGGGGGGGCAGAAAGTGCAACACATGAAAACGGAGTTGAATTGTTCATACTGTACTGTAGTTCTTTGATTTTTTTTTTTTGCCAGTTGTTTGAGAGTACCGGTTGCTTGAGTTCTGGTTAACTGAGAGTTTACTGTAAATATATACTTATATAAATATAAAAATAAAGTTTATTGGCCTTCTGTATGCATGTTTATTTCTGGATTTTTGATGGCTGACTTTGCAGTTAATGAATTAGGCTCTAATAGCCAGAGTTTATTCCAGTTGTCCACCCATAGTCACTTGAACTCCTGAATGTGTTTCAAAACTTTACAGAAACAGTTACTAAAGTCCAAAAAATGTTAGTGAATTGTAATACTGTTTCCAGTGATGTGAGTGGTCCAGTCCTTCTTTCCAGATGGAGTTCAGATTTGGATAGCACCCTAACAGATGGCAATGCGAATGGAAGTGTTAATTTGCTGGAACAAATTCTTTTGGAGAACAGTAACAATCCATTTTTCATAACAGACACGGAAATATTTCAGGTACTGTTAACAATTCTAGTACTACGGCAGTAACCAGTTCTCAATTTAAGATTCTGATTTTCAAGTTAGAGAAACTGTTAGTGTCTTTTAAAATGTGCAGTACGATAACTTCTACCTTGCTTGCGGTGTACACAGTGAAATTGCGCCAGTTGGTCTCGGATGTTAGAAGTTTCCAAATGGAATTTCTAGAGAGTCACAGACTGTTGAATTAGAGCACATTTACAATGAAGTCGGCTTACAAACATTAAGGGTGCTCATTAAGTTTAATCGAGAGAAACTGTCCACTCTAAGACAAGAGATAGAGTCATTAAATAATATTCTACAGCACCCTTCCTTTTCCATGTTCCAACAACTATGGGATGTATTCCAGTTTGAATCAATAGATATGTGGCCTCTATTATTCAGAAGAAAAAGAAAAGGCTGACAAGTGACCTTATCCAACATAAGAAACAAGTGGCTTATGTGTTAAAAGTGGGCAACCTAGGGGTGGTGAATTCTGTTGTTAGACAGCACAGTGTTTCAGATGGTAAAGGTGTAGTCTTTGGACGATTTTTCTAATAATGGGTTGAACAATATTAATGAAATGGTTTCAGCAAACTCTTTCTCAATCAGATACCAGTTAATAAGAATGCTAACAATAGCATCTCAACTGTTTCCAAAGCTAACTCCAATAACATTACCATTTTTTTACACCAGGAAAAGGAAACTATTGTACGAAAGGTGGAGCGCTGAGAGGCCCAGGAAGAAGACGTGGTCGGAATCGAGGGAGGAGCAGAGGATATTACATTTTCTAAGGACATCTTAAATTGTGATATTTTTTTAATTTGTCTAGTTTTAAATTTTCTGCATGCCACTTGAGTGTTCTGAAAAAAGGTTTTTCTTACATCCCTGTACAAAAGGCTGATTTAAGCAAGATGTTACTAGATTGTTGGCTGTTTTTAAGAAACATGAATTTAAAGTATATTCTCAATGATGTTAAATTAGATGAGAATAATGAATTCAATATTATTAAAAAGAAAAATACTTATAATCCAGTGCTATACAATACTTTAAGTGTATATTCACAAGTATGTGAACAGAAAATTAGAAAATTGTTCCTTCATAACAGTGATTACAAATGGTTTAATTTAACTGAAGCAGAAACTATTGCCTTGAATGAATTAAGATGGAATAAATTTGTTCGTATTATGAAAGATGACAAGGGAATGGGACTGGTTATAATAGAATAAGACGTTTACATTAATAAACAGAAAAAAATATTAGGAGATGAATTTTTTTTTATGAAGCTGAATTGTTAAATAGTAAAATAATCTCTTTGAATGAGTATCAATTATTATTAGTACAGAAGCAAAGCCTTGGGAAACAGTTTGGTATTCCCAAGGTGAAAAAAAAAATTCATCAGCTCCACCATTTAGGTAAATAAATTCATCAAAAAAGACAAAGACGGAAAATATCTCCCAATTTCTAGATTCAGTACTTAATCTTATATTCCAATCTACACCATTTTTCTTAAAAGATTCTTGGCTATTCTTAAATGAACTATGTAAGTACCAGGTCTCACCAGATGATAGTATGTTGGTTACCCTCAATATAGAGAATTTATATACCGGCATTACACATCAAAAGAGTACTGCGTTTACATGGCAATTTTTGTCTAGATGCATGAGAATTAGTTCACAGAGAACTGATGTTGTGTGTGATCATACAAAAATAGTTTTAGACAACAACTATTTTATTTTCAATGGAAACATCTATTGACAACAATGTGGAGTAACTATGGGTCTAGGGTGGCCCCAGCTTTTGCAAATATTGTATTCAGTGCCTGGGAATTTGAGAGTTTCATCAAATTTAATGTTTTAAGAAAGTTTCTATGTACAAACGTTACACAGATGATATATTGTCAATCTGGCAGGGGTTAAAGTCTGAATTGGATGTCTTT